>NW_017199112.1:0-7445 GCF_001704415.2 Capra hircus | reverse complement strand
ACACAAGGACTTGGCCCGGCATGTGCATACCCCACTTCGAGCCGAGGACTGACGGCACTTGGGAGACTCCAGAAGTACGCCAAGATAAATGTCAGCACTGGGCAATCCTCAGGTTCCGGTCCGACCCACACAAGGACTTAGGCCCCGGCATCGACAGGAGAGGAATCCTGAGAGGGCCCCTAGCACCTCGCATGGGGACTGGCCTTTCCTGAGGTCACCAGAGCGGGTCCCTGAGGTCTCTGTCGAAACTCGAGAGCACCTGCCGCAACTGGAGAAAATCCAGGAGGTTCTCCCTCCAGGCGAGATGAGGCCCATTTCCGCTCAGGCGTCTCGAGGCTAATCACAACTAACCTCTGGAACTTCCAAAGGGTCCTTCACACCCTTGCTGCAAGTCAAGAAGTTCTCCGACATACCCATCTCCACTCGAGAGGAAGGACGAGGGTCCCGCCCACATCCAGAGGAGCCCCGTTTCTGCCTCCTAGCTCGAGAGGAGGGATCCTTTTCCTGCGTGGTCGGTCAAGTATTCCCGGCGTTCCGGTTGCATCTCAAGAGGAGGCGCTCTCCACAGGAAAGGCGAGAGGAACTCCAGGGTCGTGCCACCATTCCCAGAGTCCCAAAGATGTCTCAGTTAATTCCAATGAAAACTGTTTTCCCTGCACTGCCTCGACTTTCAAGCCGAGGATCGACTCACACCACGCTGGTACGTGGGACAGCCCTGTGGGAAAGCCTCGTGGGAAAGCCTCTTGGGAAAGCCTCGAGAGAAAGCCACAGATTCCTTGATCCACGCGAAGGGAAATGTGACACTGCTGCTACAGCTCGGGAGGAAAGTGCACGTGCATGCCCCACTCGAGACGAGGACTGACACCCCTGGGGAGACTCCAGAAGTACCCCAAGATCCATGTCAGCACTGGAGAGGAATCCTCATGTTCCGGAAACGAATCCACACAAGGTCTTAGGAACCGGCTTCGACAGGAGAGGAATCCTGAGAGGCCCCCGAGCAACTCGCATGGGGTCTGGCCTTTCCTGAGGCCACCAGAGCGGGTCCCTGAGGTCCCCGTCGTCAGTCGAGAGCACCTGCCGCAACTCGAGAAAATCCAGGAGGTTCTCCCCTCCAGGCGAGATGAGGCCCATTTCCGCTGAGGCGTCTGGAGGCTAATCACACCTAACCTCTGGAACTTCCAAAGGGTCCTTCACCTCCTTGCTGCAACTTAAGAAGTTCCCCGACATACCCGTCTCCACTCGAGAGGAAGCACGGGAGTCCCGCCCACATCCAGAGGAGCCCCATGTCCGCCTCCTAGCTCGAGAGGAGGGATCCTTTCCCTGCGTGGTCGGGAAAGAATTCCCGGCCTTCCCGTCGCAATTCAAGAGGAGGCGCTCTCCACAGAAAAAGCGAGAGGAACTCCAGGGTCGTGCCACCATTCCCAGAATCCCCCAGATGTCTCATTCCATTCCAGGGAAACCTGTTTTCCCTGCACTGCCTCGACTTTCAAGCCGAGGATCGACTCACACCACGGTGGCACGTGGGACAGCCCTGTGGGAAAGCCTCGTGGGAAAGCCTCGTGGGAAAGCCTTGAGGGAAATCCACAGATCCCTTGATCCACTCGACAGGAAGAATCAAACTGCTGCTACAGCTCGGGAGGAAAGCGCACGTGCATGCCCCCACTCGAGACGAGTATGACTCCCCTGGGGAGACACCAGAAGTACCCCAAGATCCATGTCAGCACTTGAGAGGAATCCTCAGGTTCCGGCAGCGACTCCTCACAAGGTCTTAGGCCCCGACATTGACAGGAGAGGAAATCCCGAGAGGCCCCCGAGCAACTCGCATGGGCAGAGACCTTTTCCTGAGGCCACCAGAGCGGGTCCCTGAGGTCCCCGTCGTAAGTCGAGAGCACCTGCCGCAACTCGAGAAAATCCAGGAGGTTCTCCCCTCCAGGCGAGATGAGGCCCATTTCCGCTGAGGCGTCTCGAGGCCTAATCACACTAAGCTCTGGAACTTTCAAAGGGTCCTTCACACCCTTGCTGCAACTCAAGAAGTTTCCCCCCACATACCGTCTCCACTCCAGAGGAAGCACGAGAGTCCCGCCCACATCCAGAGGAGCAACCGGTTTCCGCCTCCTAGCTTGAGAGGAGGGATCCTTTCCCCTGCCGTGATCGGTGAAAAATTCCCGGCGTTTCCCGTCGCATCCCAAGAGGAGGCGCTCTCCACAGGAAAGGCGAGAGGAATTCCAGGGTCGTGACACCATTGCCAGAGTCCCACAGATGTCTCCGTGCATTCAAGGGAAACCTGTTTTCCCTACACTGCCTCGGCTTTCAAGCCGAGGATCGACTCACACCACGGTAGCACGTGGGACAGCCGCTGTGGGAAAGCCTCGTGGGAAAGCCTCTTGGGAAAGCCTCGTGGGAAAGCCTCGAGGGAAAGCCACAGATCCCTTGATCCACGCGAAGGGAAGCGTGACACTGCTCCTACAGCTCGGCAGGAAAGCCCAAGTGCATGCCCCCAATCTGACGAGGACTGACTCCCCTGGGGAGACTCTAGAAGTACCCCTAGATCCATGTCAGCACTGGAGAGGAATCCTCAGATTCCGGCAACGGACTCCACACAAGGACTTAGGCCCCGGCATCAACGGGAGAGGAATCCTAAGAGGCCCCCGAGCAACTCGCATGGGGACTGGCCTTCCCTGAGGCCACCAGAGCGGGTCCCTGTTGTCCCCGTCCTACGTGGAAAGCACCTGCCGCAACTCGAGAAAATCCAGGAGGTTCTCCCCTCCAGTCGAGATGAGGCCCATTTCCGCTGAGGCGTCTCGAGGCTAATCACACCTAACCTCTGGAACTTCCAAAGGGTACTTCACACCCTTACTGGCAACTCAAGAAGTTCCCCGACATACCCGTCTTCACTCGAGAGGAAACACGAGAGTCCCGCCCACATCCAGAGGAGCCCCGTTTCCGCCTCATAGCTCGAGAGGATTGATTCTCTCCCTGTGTCGTCGGGAAAGGATTCCTGGCATTCCCTGCGCATCTGAACAGGAGGCGTTCTCCACAGGAAAGGCGAGAGGAAATCCAGGGTCGTGCCACCATTCCCAGAGTCCCCCAGATGTCTCAGTCCTCTGCATGGAAACCTGTTTTCCCTGCACTGCCTCCACTTTCAAGCCGAGGATCGACTCACACCACGGTGGCACGTGGGACAGCCTTGTGGGAAAGCCTCGTGGGAAAGCCTCGAGGCAAAGCCAAAGATCCCTTGATCCACGCGAAGGGAAGCGCGACACTGCTGCTACAGCTCGGGAGGAATGCACACGTGCATGCCCCCACTCGGGACGAGGACTGACTCCCCTGGGGATTCTCCAGAATACACCAAGATCCATGTCAGTACTGGAGAGGAATCCTCAAGTTCCGGTCACCCACTCCACACAAGATCTTAAGCCCCGGCATCGACGGGAGAAGAATCCCGAGAGGCCCCCAAGCAACTCGCATCGGGACTGGCCTTTCCTGAGGCCACCAGAGCGGGTCCCTGAGGTCGCCGTCGTAAGTCGACAGCACCTACCGCATCTCGATAAAATCCAGGAGGTTCTCCCCTCCAGGCGAGATGAGTCCCATTTGTGCTGAGGCGTCTCCGAGGCTAATCAGACCAAACCTCTGGAACTTCCAAAGGGTCCTTCACAACCTTTCTGCAACTCAAGAAGTTGCCCAACATACCCGTCTCCACTCGAGAGGAAGCACGAGAGTCCCGCCGACATCCAGAGGAGCCCCGTTTCCGCCTCCTAGCTCGAGAGGAGGGATCCTTTCCCTGCGTGTTCGGCAAAGAATTCCAGGGGTTCCAGTCGCATCTCAAGAGGAGGCGCTCTCCACAGGAAAGGCGAGAGGAACTCCAGGGTCGTTCCACCATTCCAAGAGTCCCCCAGATGTCTCAGTCCTTTCCAGAGGAACTTGTTTACCCTGCACTGCCTCGACGTTCACGCGGAGGACCGACTCACACGATGGTGGCACGTGGGACAGCCCTGTGGGAAAGCCTCGTGGGAAAGCCTCGTGGGAAAGCCTCGAGGGAAAACAAGAAACCCCTTGATCAACCCAACGGGAAAATTGACTCTGCTCCTAATGCTCGGGAGAAAAGCGCACGTGCATGCCCACATTGGAGACGAAGATGACTCCCCTGTGGAGACTCCAGTAGTACCCCAAGATCCATGTCAGCACTGGAGAGGAAACCTCAGGTTCGGGCACCGATTCCAAAAAAGGTCTTAGGCCCGGTCATCGACCGGAGAGGAATCCCGAGAGGCCCCTTAGCAACTCGCAAGTCGACTGGCATTACCTGAGCGGACCAGAGCGGGTTACATAAGTCCCGGTCGTAACTGGAGAGCACCTGCTGAAACTCAAGAAAACCCAGGAGGTTCTCCCCTGCAGTCGAGATGAGGCCCATTTCCGCTGAGGCGTCTCGAGTCTAATCACACCTAACCTTTGAAACTTCCAAAGGGTTCTTCACACCCTTGCTGCAACTCAAGAAGATCCCCGACATACCTCTCTCCACTCGAGAGGAAGAACGAGAGTCACGCCCACATCCAGAGGAGCCCCGTTTCCGCCTCCTAGCTCGAGAGGAGGATCCTTTCCCTGCATGGTCGGGAAAGAACTCCCGGCGTTCCTGTCTCATCTCAAGAGGAGGCGCTCTCCACAGGAAAGGCGAGAGGAACTCCAGGTCGTGCCACCATTCCCAGAGTCCCCCAGATGTCTCAGTCCATTCCAGGGAAACCTGTTTTCCCTGCACTGCTTCGACTTTCAAGCCGAGGATCGACTCACACCACGGTGGCACGTGGGACAGCCCTGTGGGAAAGCCTCGTGGGAAAGCCTCGAGGGAAAGCCTCGAGGGAAAGCCACAGATCCCTTGATCCAAGCGAAGGGAAGCGTGACAGTTCTGGTACAGCTCGGGAGGAAAGCGAACGTGCATGCCCCACGCGAGACGAGGACTGACTCCCCTGGGGAGACTCCAGAAGTACCGCAAGATGCATGTCAGCACTGGAGAGGAATCCTCAGGTTCCGGCACCGACTCCACACAAGGTCTTAGGCCCCGGCGTCGAAGGGAGAGGAATCCCGAGAGGCCCCCGAGCAACTCGCATGGGGACTGGCCTTTCCTGAGGCCACCAGAGCGGGTCCCTGAGGTCCCCGTCGTAAGTCAAGAGCACCTGCCGCAACTCGAGAAAATCCAGGAGGTTCTCCCCTCCAGGCGAGATGAGACCCATTTCCACTCAGGTGTCTCGAGGCTAATCACACCTAAACCCCTGGAACTTCCAAAGGGTCCTTCACACCCTTGCTACAACTCAAGAAGTTCCCCAACATATCTGACTCCACTCGAGAAGAAGCACGAGAGTCCCGCCCACATCCAGAGAGCCCCGTTTCCGCCTCGTACCTCGCGGTCAGGTATCTTTTTCCTGTATGTTCCGGAAAGAATTCCAGGTGTTCCCGTCGCATCTCATGAGGAGGCGCTCTCCAAAGGAAAGGCGAGAGAAACTCCAGTGTTGTGCCATCATTCCAAGAGTCCCCCAGATATCTCAGTGTGCCGGGGTCCTGCCCCGCTGATCCAGGGAATTCGACGGATGGACGGCGTTGACGTGGAAAGTCTTGTGTATTTATTAATGTAAGATGAGATTAAGAAATTATAGGGTAGTAAGAAGATTAACTGGAGGAAAAAGGCTGAATAGCTAGGTTTACGCGGAAGGCCAATAAAATTCCCGACAAGGAATTTTCTGGCGGATTCTGGGAATGGTGGCACGACCCTCGAGTTCCTCTTGCCTTTCCTGTGGAGAGCGCCTCCTCTTGAGATGCGCCGGGAACGCCGGGAATTCTTTCACGACCACACAGGGAAACGATCCCTCCTCTGGATCTATCAGGCGGAAACGGGGCTCCTCTGGATGTGGGCGGGACTCTCGTGCTTTCTCTCGAGTGGAGACGGGTATGTCGGGGAACTTCTTGAGTTGCAGCAAGGGTGTGAAGGACCCTTTGGAAGTTCCAGATGTTAGATGTGATTAGCCTCTAGACGCCTCAGCGGAAATGGGCCTCATCTCGCCTGGTGGGGAGAACCTCCTGGATTTTCTCGAGTTGCGGCAGGTGCTCTCGACTTACGACGGGGACCATAGGGATCCGCTATGGTGGCCTCAGGAAACGCCAGTCCACATGCGAGTTGCTCGGGAGCCTCTCGGGATTCCTCTCCCGGTGATGCCGGGGCCTGAGATCTTGTGTGTGAGTGGGTGCCGGAACCTGAGGATTCCTCTCCAGTGCTGACATGGAACTTGGGGTACTTCTGGAGTCTCCCCAGGGGAGTCAGTCCTCATCTCGACTGAGGGCATGCACGTGTGATTTCCTCCCGAGCTGTAGCAGCAGTGTCACGCTTCCCTTCGCGTGCATCAAGGGATGTGTGGCTTTCCCTCGAGCCTTTTCCGCGAGGCTTTCCCTCGACGCTTTCCCACAGAGCAGTCCCTCGTGCCACCGTGGTGTGAGTCGATCCTCGGCTTGAAAGTCGAAACAGTGCAGGGAAAACAGGTTTCCCTGGAATGGACTGAGACATCTGGAGGACTCTGGGAATGGTGGCACGACCCTGGAGTTCCTCTCGCCTTTCCTGTGGAGAGTGCCTCCTCTTGAGATGCGACAGGAACGCCGGGAATTCTTTCCCGACCACGCAGGGAAAGGAACCCGTCTCTCGAGCAAGGAGGCGGAAACGGGGCTCCTCTGGATGTGGGCGGACTCTCGTGCTTCCTCTCGAGTGGAGACGGGTATGTCGGGGAACTTCTTGAGTTGCAGCAAGGGTGTGAAGGACCCTTTGGAAGTTCCAGAAGTTAGGTGTGATTAGCCTCGAGACGCCTCAGCGGAAATGGGCCTCATCTCGCCTGGAGGGGAGAACCTCCTGGATTTTCTCGAGTTGCGGCAGGTGCTCTCGACTTACGACGGGGACCTCAGGGACCTGCTCTGGTGGCCTCAGAAAGGCCAATCCCCATGCGAGTTGCTCAGGGGCCTCTCGGGATTCCTCTCCCGTCGATGCCGGGGTGTAAGACCATGTGTGGAGTCGGTGTCGGAAGCTGAGGATTCCTCTCCAGTGCTGACATGCATCTTGGGGTACTTCTGGAGTCTCCCCAGGGGACTCAGTCCTCGTCTCGAGTGGGGCGTGCACGTGCGCTTTCCTCCCGAGCTGTAGCAGCAGTGTCACGCTTTCCTTCGCGTGATCAAGGGATCTGTGGCTTTCCTCGAGGCTTTCCCACGAGGCTTTCCCACAGCTTTCCCACAGGCTGTCCACGTGCCACCGTGTTGTGAGTGACGTTCCTCGCTGAAAGTCGTCAGTGCAGGGAAAACAGGTTCCCTGGAATGGACTGAACATCTGGGGGACTCTGGGAATGTGGCTCGACATTGGAGTTCCTCTCGCCCTTCCTGTGGAGAGCGCCTCATCTTGAGATGCGACGGGAACGCGGGAATTC
>NW_017199111.1:0-7446 GCF_001704415.2 Capra hircus | reverse complement strand
CCACAGAGCGGGTCCCTGAGGTCCCCGTTGTAAGTCGAGAGCACCTGCCGCAAACTCGAGAAAATCCAGGAGGTTCTCCCCTCCAGGCGAGATGAGGCCCATTTCCGCTGAGGCGTCTCGAGTCTAATAACAATTAACATCTGGAACTTCCAAAGGGTCCTTCACACCCTTCTGCAACTCAAGAAGTTCCCCGACATACCCGTCTCCACTCGAGAGGAAGCACGAGAGTCCCGCCCACATCCAGAGGAGCCCCGTTTCCCTCCTAGCTTGAGAGGAAGGGATCCTTTCCCTGCGTGTTCGGGAAAGAATTCCCGGCGTTCCCGTCGCATCTCAAGAGGAGGCGCTCCCACAGGAAAGGCGAGAGGATCTCCAGGGTCGTGCCAAATTCCCAGAGTCTCCCAGATGTCTCAGTCCATTCCAGAGAAACCTTTTTCCCTGCACTGCCTCGGCTTTCAAGCCGAGGATCCATTTACGCCACGGTGGCACGTGGGACATCCCTGTGGGAAAGCCTCGAGGGAAAGCATCGTGAAAAAGCTCCAGGGAAAGCCTCGAGGGAAAGCCACAGATCCCTTGATCCACGCGAAGGGAAGCGTGACACTGCTGCTACAGCTCGGGAGGAAAGCGCATGTGCATGCCCCCACTCGAGACGAGGACTGACTCCCTGGGGAGACTCCAGAAGTACCCCAAGATCCATGTCAGCACTGGAGAGGAATCCTCAGGTTCCGCACCCACTCCACACAAGGTCTTAGGCCCGCATCGACGGGAGAGGAACCCCAAGAGGCCCCGGAGAAACTCGCATGGGGACTGGCCTTTCCTGAGGCCACCAGAGCGGGTCCCTGAGGTCCCGTCGTAAGTCGAGATCACCTGCCGCAACTCGAGAATATCCAGGAGGTTCTCCCTCCAGGCGAGATGAGGCCCATTTCCTCTGAGGCGTCTCAGGCTAATCACACCTAACCTCTAGAACTTCCAAAGGGGTCCTCACACCCTTGCTACAACTCAAGAAGTTCCCCGACATACCCGTCTCCACTCGAGAGAAGGCACGAGAGTCCCGCCACATCCAGAGGAGCACCGTTTCCGGCTCCTAGCTCGAGAGGAGGGATCCTTTCTCTGCGTGGTCGGGAAAGAATTCCCGGCGTTCCCGTCGCATCTCAAGAGGAGGCGCTCTCCACAGGAAAGGCGAGAGGAACTGCAGGGTCGTGCCACCATTCCCTGAGTCCCCAGATGTCTCAGTCCATTCCAGGGAAACCTGTTTTCCCTGCACTGCCTCGACATTCAAGCCGAGGATCGACTGACACCACGGTTGCACGTGGGACAGCCATGTGGGAAAGCCTCGTGGGAAAGCCTCGTGGGAAAGCCACAGGGACCCGCTCTGGTGGCCTCAGGAAAGGCCAGTCCCCATGCGAGTTGCTCGGGGGCCTCTCGGGATTCCTCTCCCTTCGATGCAGGGGCCTAAGAACTTGTGTGGAGCCGGTGCCTGAACCTGAAGATTCCTCTCCAGAGGTGACATGGATCTGGGGGTACTTCTGGAGTCTCCCCAGTGGAATCAGTCCTCGTCTGGAGTGGGGGCATGCACGTGCTCTTTCCTCCAGATCTGTAGCAGCAGTGTCACGCTTCCCTTCGTGTGGATCAAGGGATCAGGGGCTTTCCCTCGAGGTTTTCCAGGAGGCTTTCCCACGAGGCTTTCCCACAGGGCTGTCCAAAGTGCCACTGTGGTGTGAGTCGATCCTCGGCTTGAAAGTCGAGGCACTGCAGGGAAAACTGGTTTTCCTGGAATGGACTGAGACATCTGGGGGACTCTGGGAATGGTGGCACGACCCTGCAGTTCCTCTCGCCTTTCCTGTGGAGAGCGCCTCCTCTTGAGATGCGACGGGAAGGCCGGGAATTCTTTCCCGACCATGCAGGGAAAGGATCCCTCCCCTCGAGCTAGGAGGCGGAAACGGGGCTCCTCTGGATGTGGGCGGGGACTCTCGTGCTTCCTCTCGGAGTGGAGACGTGTATGTCGGGGATCTTCTTGAGTTGCAGCAAGGGTGTGAAGGACCCTTTGGAAGTTCCAGGTGATAGGTGTGATTAGCCTTGAGACGCCTCAGCCGGAAATGGGCCTCATCTCGCCTGGAGGGGAGAACCTCATGGATTTTCTCGAGTTGTGGCAGGTGCTCTCGACTTACGACGGGGACCTCAGGGACCCCGCTCTGGTGGCCTCAGGAAAGGCCAGTCCCCATGCGAGTTGTTCGGGGTCCTCTCGGGATTCCTCTCCCGTCGATGCTGGGGGCGTAAGACCTTGTGTGGAGTCAGTGCCGGAACCTGAGGATCCCTCTCCAGTGCTGACATGGATCTTGGGAAACTTCTGGAGTCTCCCCAGGGGAGTCAGTCCTCGTCTCGGAGTGGGGGCATGCACGTACGCTTCCTCCCGATCTGTAGCAACAGTGTCGCGCTTCCCTTCGCGTGGATCAAGGGATCAGGGGCATTCCCACGAGGCTTTCCCTCAGAGCTGTCCTACGTTCCACCGTGGTGTGTGTCGATCCTCGGCTTGAAAGTCGAGG
Source organism: Capra hircus (assembly GCF_001704415.2). NCBI lineage: Eukaryota > Metazoa > Chordata > Mammalia > Artiodactyla > Bovidae > Capra > Capra hircus. Next base: position 4,906 of record NW_017199111.1, on the reverse strand, counting down.
CAGTGCAGGGAAAACAGGTTTCCCTGGAATGGACGGAGATATCTGGGGGACTCTGGGAATGGTGGTACGACCCTGAAGTTCCTCTCGCCTTTCCTGTGGAGAACGCCTCCTCTTGAGATGCGACGGTAATGCCGGGAATTCTTTCCCGACCACGCAGGGAAAGAATCCCTCCTCTCGAGCTAGGAGGCGTAAACGGGGCTCCTCTGGATGTGGGCAGAAATCTCGTGCTTCCTCTTGAGTGGAGACGGGTATGTCGGGGATCTTCTTGAGTTGTAGCAAGGGTGTGAAGGACCCTTTCGAAGTTACAGAGGTTAGGTGTGATTAACCTCGTGACGCCTCAGCGGAAATGGGCCTCATCTCGCCTGGAGGGGAGAACCTCCAGGATTTTCTCTTGTTGCGGCAGGTGCTCTCGACTTTCGACGGGGACCTCAGGCACCCGCTCTGGTGGCCTCCGGAAAGGCCAGTCCCCATGCTACTTGCTCGGGGGCCACACGGGATTCCTCTCCCGTCGATGCTGGGGCCTAAGACCTTGTGTGAAGTAAGTGCTGGAACCTGAGGATTCCTCTCCAGTGCTGACGTGGATCTGGTGTACTTCTGGAGTCTCCCCAGTGGAGTCAGTCCTCGTCTCGAGTGGGGGCATGCACGTGCTATTTCCTTCCGAGCTGTAGCAGCAGTGTCGCGCTTCCCTTCGCCGTGGATCTAGGGATCTGTGTCTTTCCCTCGAGGCTTTCCCACGAGGCTTTTCCACAGGGCTGTCCCACGTGCCACCGTGGAGTGAGTCGATCCTCGTCTTGAAAGTCGACGAAATGCAGGGAAAACATGTTTCCCTGTAATGGACAGAGACATCTGGGGGACTCTGGGAATGGTGGCACGACACTGGATTTCCTCTCGCCTTTCATGTGGAGAGCGCCTCCTCTTGAGATGCGACGGAAACCCCGGGAAATCTTCCCCGACAACGCAGGCAAAGGATCCCTCCTCTCGAGCTAGGAGGCGGAAACAGGAATCCTCTGGATGTGGGCGGGACTCTCGTGCTTCCTCTCGAGTGGAGACGGGTATGTCGGGGAACTTCTTGAGTTGCAGCAAGGGTGTGAAGGACCCTTTGTAAGTTCCAGAGGTTAGGTATGAATAGCCTCGAGACGCCTCAGCGCAAATGGCCCTCATCTCGCCTGGAGGGGAGAACCTCCTGGATTTTCTCGAGTTGCGGCAGGAGCTCTCGAATTACGACGGGGACCAAAGGGACCCGCACTTGTGGCCTCAGGAAAGGCCAGTCCCCATGCGAGTTGCTCCGGGGCCTCTCCGGATTACTCTCCCGTTGATGCCGGGGCCTAAGATCTTGTGTGGAGTCGGTGTGGGAACCTGATGATTCCTCTCCAGTGCTGACATGGATCTCGCGGTACTTCTGGAGTCTCCCCAGGGGAGTCAGTCCTCGTCTCGATTGGGGGCATGCACGTGCGCTTTCCTCCCGAGCTGTAGCAGCAGTGTCACACTTCCCTTCGCGTGGAACAAGGGATCTGTGGCATTCCCTCGAGGATTTCCCAAGAGGCTTTCCCACGAGGCTTTCCCACAGTGCTGTCCCACGTGCCACCGTGGTGTGAGTTGATCCTCGGCTTGAAAGTCAAAACAGTGCAGGGAAAACAGGTTTCCCTGGAATGCACTGAGACATCTGGGGGACTCTGGGAATGGTGGCACGACCCTGGAGTTCCTCTCGCTTTTCCTGTGGAGAGCGCCTCCGCTTGAGATGCGACGGGAACGTCGCGAAATCTTTTCCAACCACGCAGGGAAAGGATCAAACCTCTCGAGCTATGAGGCGGAAAGGTGGCTCCTCTGGATGTGGGCGGGACTTTCCTGCTTCCTCTCGAGTGGTTACGGGTATGTCGGGGAACTTCTTGAGTTGCAGCAAGGGTGTGAAGGACCCTTTGGAAGTTCCAGAGTTTAGGTGTGATTTGCCTGGAGACGCCTCAGCGGAAATTGGCCTCATCTCGCCTGGAGGGGAGAACCTCCTGGATTTTCTCGATTTGGGGCAGGTGCTCTCGACTTACGACGGGCACCTCAGGGACCCGCTCTGGTGGCCTCAGGAAAAGCCAGTCCCCATGCGAGTTGCTCGGGGGCCTCTCGGGTTTCCTAACCGTCGATGCTCGGGCCTAAGATCTTGTGTGGAGTCAGTTCCGGAACCTGAGGATTCCTCTCCAGTGCTGACATTGATCTTGGGGTAATTCTGGAGTCTCCCCAGGGGAGTCAGTCCTCGTCTCGAGTGGGGGCATGCACGTGCGCTTTCCTCCCGAGCTGTAGCAGCAGTGTCACGCTTCCCTTCGCGTGGATCAAGGGATCTATGGCTTTCCCTCTAGGCTTTCCCACGAGGCTTTCCCACGAGGCTTTCTCACAGGGCTGTCCCACATTCCACCGTGGTGTGAGTCGATCCTCGGCCTGAAAGTCGAGGCAGTGCAGGGAAAACAGGTTTCCCTGGAATGGACTGAGACATCTGGGGGACTCTGGGAATGTGGCACGAACCTGGAATTCCTCTCGCCTTTCCTGTGGAGAGTGCCTCCTCTTGAGATGCGACAGGAACGCCGGGAATTCTTTCCTGAGCACGCAGGGAAAGGATCCCTCCTCTCGAGCTAGGAGGCGGAAACAGGGCTCCTCTGGATGTGGGCGGGACTCTCGTGCTTCCTCTCGAGTGGAGACGGTATGTCGGGGAACTTCTTGAGTTTCAGCAAGGGTGTGAAGGACCCTTTGGAAGTTCCAGAGGTTAGGTGTGATTAGCCTCGATACGCCTCAGCGGAAATGGGCCTCATCTCGCCTGGAGGGGAGAACCTCCTGTATTTTCTCGAGTTGCGGCAAGTGCTCTCGACTAACGACGGGGACCTCAGGTACCCGCTCTGGTGGGCTCAGGAAAGGCCAGTCCCCATGCGAGCTGCTCGGGGGCCACTTGGGATTCCTCTCCCGTCGATGCCGGGGCCTAAGACCTTGTGTGAAGTAGGTGCCGGAACCTGAGGATTCCTCTCCAGTGCTGACATGGTATCTTGGGGTACTTCTGGAGTCTCCCCAGGGGAGTCAGTCCTCGTCTCGAGTGGGGGCATGCACGTGCGCTTTCCTTCCGAGCTGTAGCAGCAGTGTCGCGCTTCCCTTCCCGTGGATCAAGGGATCTGTGGCTTTCCCTCGAGGCTTTCCCACGAGGCCTACCCACAGGGCTGTCCCTCGAGCCACCGTGGTGTCAGTCGATCCTCGGCTTTAAAGTCGAGGCAGTGCAGGGAAAAGAGGTTTCCCTGGAATGGACTGAGACATCTGGGGGACTCTGGGAATGGTGGCACGACCCTGGAGTTCCTCTCGCCTTTCCTGTGGAGAGTGCCTCCTCTTCAGATGCGACGGGATCGCCGGGAATTCTTTCCCAACAACGCAGGTAAAGGATCCCTCCTCTCGAGCTAGGAGGCGGAAACGGGGCTCCTCTGGATGTGGGCGGGAGTCTCGTGCTTCCTCTCGAGTGGAGACGGGTATGTTGGAGAACTTTTGGAGTTGCAGCAAGGGTGTGAATAACCTTTTGAAAGTGCCAGGGGTTAGGTGTGATTAGCCTCGAGACAACTCAGCGGAAATGAGCCTCATGTCGCCTGGAGGCGAGAACCTCCCAGATTTTCTCGAGTTGCGGCAGGTGCTCTCGACTTAAGACGGGGACTCAGGGACCCGCTCTGGTGGCCTCAGGAAAGGCCAGTCCCCATGCGAGTTGCTCGGGGGCCTCTCGGGATTCCTCTCCCGTTGATGCCAGGGCCTAAGACCTTGTGTGAAGTCGGTGCCGGAACCTGCGATTCCTCTCCAGTGCTGACATGGATCTTGGGGTACTTCTGGGAGTCTCCCCAGGGGAGTCAGTCCTCGTCTCGAGTGGGGGCATGCACTTGCGCTTTCCTCCCGAGCTGTAGCAACAGTGTCACGCTTCCCTTTGCGTGGATCAAGGGATCTGTGGCTTTCCCTCGAGGCTTTCCCACCAGGCATTCCCACGAGGCTTTCCCACAGGGCTGTCCCACGTGCCACCGGTGGTGTGAGTCAATCCTCGTTTTGAAAGTCGAGGCAGTGCAGGGAAAACAGGTTTCCCTGGAATGGACTGAGACATCTGGGGGACTCTGGGAATGGTGGCACGACCCTGAAGTTCCTCTCGCCTTTCCTGTGGAGAGCGCCTGCTCTTGAGATGCGATGGGTACGCCAGGAATTCTTTCCCGACTACGCAGGAAAGGATCCCTCCTCTCGAGCTAGGAGGTGGAAACGGGGCTCCTCTGGATGTGGCGGGACTCTCGTGCTTCCTCTCGAGTGGAGACGGGTATGTCGGAGAACTTCTTGAGTTGCAGCAAGGATGTGAAGGACCCTTTGGGAAGTTGCCAGAGTTTAGGTGTGATTACTGCTGGTGACGCCTCAGCAGGAAATGGGCCTCATCTCGCCTGGAGAGGAGAACCCTCTGGATTTTCTCGAGTTGGGCAGCTTCTCTCGACTTAAGACGGGGACTCAGGGACCCGCTCTGGTGGCCTCAGGAATGGCCAGTCCCATGCGAGTTGCTCGGGGCCTCTGGGAATTCCTCTCCCTTCGATGCCGGGGGCCTAAGAACTTGTGTGGAGTGGGTGCGGAATCTGAGGATTCCTCTCCAGTGCTGACATGGATCTTGGGGTACTTCTGGAGTCTGCCCAGGGGAGTTAGTCCTCGTCTCGAGTGAGGGCATGCACGTGCGCTTTCCTACCGAGCTCTAGCAGCAGTTTCACGCTTCCCTTCGCGTGGATCAAGGGATCTGTGGCTTTCCCTCGAGCTTTCCCACGAGGCTTTCCAGGAGGCTTTCCCACTGGGCTGTCCCACATGCCACCGTGGTGTGAGTGGATCCTCGGCTTGAAAGTCGAGGCAGTGCAGGGAAAACAGGTTTCCCTGGAATGGACTG
>NW_017199110.1:0-19636 GCF_001704415.2 Capra hircus | reverse complement strand
TTTTTTTCCCCCACAAAGTCTGACACCCAACTCACAGTTTCTGTCTTTCTCCTATTTTTTAAGGCACGGTCTTGGGGCGGGGAGAAAATATGATTTGAGCCCTCAGCGTCATTTCTAGAAGAGAAAACTGCCACTGAGTCATTTATCCTATGGATACATTCCAGCAGGAGTAAATTAATGAGTTTAGTTGTTACCAAACAATTGAGTATCAAACAATGATGTTTCATGTCCTCATTTCTCCCACAGAGGCAATGTGAAGGGTGGCCCCATGTTTCCTGCTGTTAAGTGGAACTTAAGTAGAAGAGAAGAGGAACTATGTTTCTGAGCTGATAATCAGCTAAAAAAGGCACATAAAATCCAGAAGGGAGATCAGTTGGAGCCTTTATGAAGCTCAACAATGTTCTATACTTTAAGACCTTTATAGATTAGACACAATAATAAATAAAGTTGGAGGAAAGATCGACCAAAGCCAATCACATTATGGTATAAATTTATGTAATTTAAAAAATACTTTGAAATTATATTTTATGTTGATACTTTTTTTCTGATTTTTTCCCCCACAAAATTAGCTAAGAAAAATTTCAAAATAGCACAGGTTGCAAAGTAACTTTCTGCCTTGGCCAGATTTGGAAAAGAGATCAATGACATCCATGAATAGTAACATTTTGGTCAGACCATCTGTCCCAGGAAGTCACTTCACATAGTGGAAAGTCAGACATGTTAGGTGTGAATGCTGACTCTGACACTGCTATGTATATGCCTTTGGGCATAAGTGAAGTCACTCAGTCGTGTCCGACTCTTTGCGACCCCATGGACTGTAGCCTACTAGGCTCCTCTGTCCATGGAATTTTCCAGGCAATAGTAGTGGAGTGGATTGCCATTTCCTTCTCCAGGGGATCTTCCCAACCCAGGGATCAAACCTGGGTCTTCCTCATTGTAGACAGACGCTTTACCGTCTGAGCCACTAGCACCACCTAAATGAAGGTATTAAGCCTCCTAACTGGGGGCTCCCCTTGTAGCTTAGTCAGTAAAGAATCTGTCTGCAGTGCAGGAGTCTTGGATTCAATCCCTGGGTCGGGAATTTCCTCTGGAGAAGGAAATGGCAACCCACTCCAGTGTTCTTGCCTGGGAAAATCTCATGGAAAGAAGAGCCTTGTGGGCTGCAGTCCATGGGTTGCAAAGAGTCTGGCAAGACTGGGCGAGTAACAATTACTTACTAATACTTATGCCTCTTAAAGAGAGCTCCCTGCTTTTGTCCTTGCCTGTTCAGTCTGTCCTCTGCACAGCAGCCAGGGGGAGGGTGGGACAAAGTGGGAGAGTAGGATTGACATATATGCACTGCTGCTGCTGCTGCTGCTGCTGCTAAGTCGCTTCAGTCATGTCGACTCTGTGCGACCCCATAGACGGCAGCCCACCAGCTCCCCTGTCCCTGGATTCTCCAGGCAAGAACGCTGGAGTGGGTTGCCATCTCCTTCTCCAATGCATGAAAGTGAAAGTGAATTCGCTCAGTCATGTTCGACTCTTCTCAACCCCATGGACTGATAGCCCACCAGGCTCCTCCATCCATGGGATTTTCCAGGCAAGAGTACTGGAGTGGGGTGCCATGCACCATCATGGATAAAAGTGGAGAAGTATTAAAAGTAGTGGGAAGCTGCTGTACAGCACGGGGAGTTCACCTTGGTGCTCTGGGATGACCTAGAGGGATGAGATGGGGGTCGGGGGAAAGAGGCTCCAGAGGGAGGGGATATATGTATACATATAGCTGATTCATGTTGCTGTACAGCAGAAACTAACACAACAGTGTAAAGCAATTATCCTCCAATTAAAAAATAAAAATAAAATTACTCTCTTTCCCCACAAGATACTCTATCTCATTTCACGTTGATTTTTTTTCCTTCTTATCTCTTATCACCACCCCATATACTCTATGTTACTTATCTCATTTATTATGTCTCTACCCACTGGAATGTAAGCTTTATGAGAATAGGGCAGGGAATTTTGTCAGTTGTTTCTAGAATGAATGCCTAGCACTTGGTAAATATTTAATTTCAGTAAATAAATATTTCTATTCAGTAATATTTAATGAATGAATGAGGGTGATAATGAATTAACTAAACATACTAAGGTTCTCTAAGACTCTTTGTTTCCAGAATGAATGCTTGGCACATGGTAAATGTTTAGTAAATATTTATTGAATGAATGAAGGAAACAAAGAATTAACTAAACATACTAAGATTCTTTAAGACTCTGTTCCTCAATTGTAAAATGGAAATAATACCTCCCAGCATAGCTTTATCATATCTAGGTATTAATTCATTGCAAGTCTCTTCTTTACATCCAGGCTTATATAAAATATTTTCTATCATCTATCTATATCCTGAGGATAGAATTAACAATACATTTCTACTTATAGCACCAGCATTTCAATTCCACAGTCTCACTCTTATGATTTCATTTTGCAAGTTACTTTGACAAAGAGGCTATATCTGGTTGGTTCATGCCCTTTTGGAAAGATCCTCTGGAGAAGAAAATTAATGGCAACCCTCTCCGGTATTTTTGCCTGGAAAATCGCATGGACAGAGGAGCCTGGTGGGTTACAGTCCATGGGGCTGCAGAGACTGAGCATGATCTTTTACAGAATAAATGCCTAATAAATATTAGTTTTTTTTCTTCTTTCTCCCTTCACCTTTATGCATATTAAGTACTGTCTCAGTCAACAAAGTCCTTTCAAAGATCCTTTGCTAGTCTCACTAAAATTTAAAATACCACAATTCAAACACTAAGCAGAGACTCAATAAATATTGGTTTAAATACATATAAAAGATCAGGACCTTAAAAATATTTTTATACTTGCTGAAATGCAGATGCCTTAGCTGCCTGTTGTCAGGCATAAGTTAATTTTAAGGGAAAGTGAGGACCCAGCTAGAACAGCGATGGATTTGACATATAACCTTCAGGTTTTTACATCTCTGAGTGACAGTGAACAAAGGCACAGCAGGCCCTGGAGCTGCATTGGTTAGATTGTACTTTCCAGAGAGCCTCAGTGACCACAAACAGGCTTCGGTTTATTTATCCAAAGCTCTTCTTTCAGGGCCAGACCAGAGAAAAAAGGGAGGGTGCTGCCAGATGTGTTAAAGAAGGCAAGTGCCTAGAAAGCCTTGGTTTGGGTTTCAGCTAGTAATTATAAAAGGCTAAGTATAATCTGGGGCACTCTAGTTTCCCTTCCCAGACCACAGAGCCCTAGGGGAAAGGATCCCATAATAAATAAAGGTGCCCTCTCAGTATACGGGGAAGTATTCACAGATTTGCAGAGAATTTGTCATCCAAGAATCCAAATTAGAACTGGGTCAAAGTTGGAGTGTGTGTGTGTGAGTGCGTATATTTGTGTGTGTGTGTGTCCTACATAACAATGGGTGATGAAAACAGAATGGTTGGTTAGTAAAATCCCAAGCTTTGAGGCCTGTGTGATCTGACTCGCACTTTGTTTGGGATGGGGTCCTCTTTCCTTTAGGCCAAATATGGAAATTGCTAAACAATGGCATACGTTTCCTTTCTGTGCTGCAGAGGGACTAATGGCACAGATAGAGCAGATACAAAGAGGAGCCCTCAGGGAGAGAAATCTTCAAGGTATTATTAACATAGAGAGAAGCAATTATCTGGGAGATACAAAGATATCAGATTGGGAGATGGGAAATTATTAAAGGAAAAAGATTCCTTGAGATGTGTGTAATTAAAAGTGAAGAACTCAGTTCAGTTCAGTCGCTCAGCCGTGTTCAACTCTTTCTGACCCCATGAACCGCAGCATGCCAGGCCTCCCTGTCCATCACCAACTCCAGGAGTTTGCCCAAACTCATGTCCATTGAGTCAGTGATGCCATTCAACCATCTCATCCTCTGTCATCCCCTTCGTCTGCCCTCAATCTTTCCCCAGCATCAGGGTCTTTTCAAATGAGTCAGCTCTTCGCATCAGGTGGCCAAAGTATTGGAGTTTCAGCTTTAGCATCAGTCCTTCCAATGAACACCCAGGACTGATCTCCTTTAGGATGGACTGGTTGGATCTCCTTGCAGTCCAAGGGACTCTCAAGAGTCTTCTCCAACACCACAGTTCAAAAGCATCAACTCTTCGGCACTCAGCTTTCTTTATAGTCTAACTCTCACATCCATAACACGACTACTGGAAAAACCACAGCCTTGACTAGATGGACTAAATGTATGTAAAAATTTCTATGATGCAATACTACAAAATATTAGCTTTTTTAAAAATATCTAAGAGCTATATGGCTGGCCTTGCATGAAACATTCTATATATCCTTATCAGAGCTAATCACAGTAGTAATCTTTTCCAGTAGTTATATTCTAATTTTATAGATGGTGAAACTAAAAACACAGAGGGCAAGTGACAGACCCAAGTTAATAGCTTGTGAAAATGAACAATCTAGGTTTAATTCAAACAACAGAGAAAAATAGACTTAAAAAAGAAAGAAAAGAATGGACTTTTAGGGATCTGTAGGACAGTAACAAAGATCTAATAGTCTAACTATCAGTGTCCCAGATAAATAAGAATGTAGGGCTGAAAATTCATTTGAAGAAAGAATGACTGAAAGCTTCCCAAATTTGGCAAATAAAACCTCACAAATCTGCAGATTCAAAAAGATGCTGCTGCTGCTGCTAAGTCACTTGAGTCGTGTCCGACTCTGTGTGACCCCATCGACGGCAGACCACCAGGCTGAGCTACCTACAAATAGGATAGGCTCAAAGAATTCCTCACTGAGACTTATCACAATTAAACTTCAAAAAAAGACAAATCAAACCTTTTGAGGGACTACAGGATTAAGAATCTATCTTCCAAAGCAGAGGACACAAATTCTATCCCTGGTTGAGAAACTAAGATTCCGCATGCAGCGGGACAGCTAAGCCAGTGTGTCACGACTAGAGAAAGCCCCTGTACAACGCAAGGAAGAGCCCATGTGCTTCAACAAAGACTCAGTGCAGCAAGTAAGTAAATAAATAAAAACTAAGAAAACCTCTGGAAAGTAGCCAGGAAAAAATGATGTTTATATGTAGGGGGACACCAATTCAAACCCACAGATTTTTTTCATCTGAAGTCACTATGGCAGAAGGGAATGACATTTTTTTATTTTTAATAATTGTCAAAATTGAATCCTATATTCAGTGAGACTGTACTTTAAGTATAAAGTGCAGTGGGAGGACTACCAGATAATGGAAAACTAAGAGTATTTGTTGCTAGCAGACCCAACGGAAAGAATGGCTAAAGGAAGCTTACCAAAGAGAAAGAAAAAAATAACTGAGAGGTTTTACACTTTAGGAAGGACAGGAGAAGAAATGGATAAAGTAGGGAAAGATAATAAACTATATTTCATATTTTGAGCTTCTTAAATCATATTTGGTACTGAAAGCAAAAATTGTAACATGAGACACAGTGTTCAGTGCATGCAGAAGAAAAAATTAAGACAATTAAATTTTTATGGGATAAAGAGAAAACAAAATAGAGTAAGATTTTACTACTCTGAAAGTGGTAAACATCATATAATTTAAAATAGTAAATAAATCAAAGTAGAATTCTAAATAATATTATTGTAACCAGAGGAGCCCTGCTGCTGCTACTGCTGCTAAGTCGCTTCAGTCGTGTCTGACTCTGTGCGACCCCATAGATGGCAGCCCATCAGGCTCCCCCGTCCCTGGGATTCTCAAGGCAAGAACACTGGAGTGGGTTGCCATTTCCTTCTCCAATGCGTGAAAGTGAAAAATGAAAGTGAAGATACTCAGTCGTGTCCGACTCTTCATGACCCCATGGACTGCAGCCTACCAGGCTCCTCCATCCATGGGATTTTCCAGGCAAGAGTACTGGAGTGGCGTGCCATTGCCTTCTCCGAGAGGAGCCCTAACATACCACTAATTACTTGAAATTCAAGCAGGCTAAATGGACCAATGAAAAGGCAGAGCTTGGCAGAGTGGATAAAACAAAACAAGGCCAATATTCTGTAATAACCTGAATGGGAAAAGAATTTGAAAAGAATAGATACATGTAGATGCATAACTCAATCACTTTGTTGCACACCTAAAACTAACACAACATTGTTAATCAACTATTCCTCAAATATAAAATATAAAATAAAAGTGAAAAAAGATTCTCCATTCATGAAACAAAAAATAAGCAAAAATCCATAATCCAGCTATTATGGACTGAACGTTTGTGGCTCCCCCCCCCAAAATTTATATGTTTGACACTCTACCATCCCCCTCAATGTGATAGTATTAGGAAGTGGGGTCTCTGAAGGGTAATTATGTTTAGTTGAGGTTGTGAGGGTAGACCCCCAAGCTAGGATTAGTGCCCTTAAGAGAAAAGAGACACTAGAGGATGAGGGTGCAGAGAGAAAGCATCCATTGGCAAGCCAGGAAGCAGGTCATCACCAAGAACCAAACTTGAGGGCTCCTTAACTGTAGATTTCCCAGCCTTCAGACCTAAGAGAAATAAATAACTGTTTTAGCCAACTGGTCTAAGGTATTCTATTATAGCAGCCTAAGCTAAGACATGAACAATATTCTGTCTCGGCTTCCCTGATGGCTCAGTGGTAAAGAAGTCTGCCTGCTAATGCACACTTGAGTTCCATCCCTGGGTCAGGAAGATTCTCTGGAGAAGGAAATAGCCAACATTACAGTGTTCTTGCCTGGGAAATCCCATGGACAGAGGAGCCTGGCAGGCTACAGTTCATGGGGTCGCAAAAGAGTCAGACATGACTGAGTGACTAAACAGCAACAATATATTCTGTCTTTGAGAAATCACTCCAAATTTAACATGAAGATCATGGCATCCGGTCCCATCACTTCATGTGAAGTAGATGGGGAAACAGTAGAAACAGTGTCAGACTTTATTTTGGGGGGCTCCAAAATCACTGCAGATGGTGACTGCAGCCATGAAATTAAAAGACGCTTACTCCTTGGAAGAAAAGTTATGAGCAACCTAGATAGCATATTCAAAAGCAGAGACATTACTTTGCCAACTAAGGTCCGTCTAGTCAAGGCTATGGTTTTTCCTGTGGTCATGTATGGATGTGAGAGTTGGACTGTGAAGAAGGCTGAGCGCCGAAGAACTGATGCTTTTGAACTGTGGTGTTGGAGAAGAATCTTGAGAGTCCCTTGGACTGCAAGGAGATCCAACCAGTCCATTCTAAAGGAGATCAGTCCTGGGATTTCTTTGGAAGGACGGATGCTAAAGCTGAAACTCCAGTACTTTGGTCACCTCACGTGAAGAGTTGACTCATTGGAAAAGACTTTGATGCTGGGAGGGATTGGAGGCAGGAGGAGAAGGGGACGACAGAAGATGAGATGGCTGGATGGCATCACTGACTCAATGGATGTGAATCTGAGTGAACTCCGGGAGTTGGTGATGGACAGGGAGGCCTGGCGTGCTGCAATTCATGGGGTCACAAAGAGTCGGACATGACTGAGAGACTGAACTGAACGGAACTGAAGTAGGAATCAAAAAGATGGAAAAAGGTCTATTATATAAACATTAAAAACAGCTGACATGACTATTGATATCAGATAAAGCAGACTTATAGAGTGAAGACAATTAGTAGGGACAAAGAAAGACATTATATAATGATGCATCTTAAATCCTGACTTCAAGCAAGAAATCATCTTATATTTATAGGAGTAATATATATAAAATAAAATGTATAGGAATTTTGCTTTATTATACACAAGAGAAGGGGGTTTCCCAGGTGACTTAGTGGTGCAAAACCTGCCTGCCAATGCCAGAGACTCAGTTTCAGTCCTTGGGTCAGAAAGATCCCCTGGAGAAGGAAATGGCAGCCAACTCCAGTATTCTTGCCTGGGAAATCCCATGGACAGAGGAGTTTGGCAGGCTACAGTTTATGGAGTCAAAAAGAGCCAGACACAGCTTAGCAATAGACCATGAGCATGAGAGAAGAAGGGTATACAGTTTATCACAGGGTTCTTTATACAACCTGGAGTCTTTACTAATATTAATATTATCTTTTTTTTTTTTTTCTGACTAACCAATTACAAAACAAGCAAAAAGTCATCAAAGTAGAAGAATAATCCAAAGACTTAGAGTCAGAACAGTTTTCAGCATGTTGGCAAACAGAGATAAAGCCTGTATGGCAGGAAGGAAATTATTTGAATGAAGAGCAGGAGATGAGTTTAGAGAGACAGGCTGAGGTCAGACCATATAGGTCCTTACAGGTTACAGCAAGGAGTTAGGTGTTTTATTATAAAGGCAATATGAAGTCACAAGAATATTTTAAGTAGAATAGTGATATGATTACAGTTGTGTGATTCTATAGTTGTTGGGAAAAAGGAGAGCTTGGATATAGCTTAGAGCATAGTGAGTTTGAGATAAATGTGGAATGTCTAAGTAGTTCAGTTCAGTCACTCAGTCGTGTCCGACTCTTTGCGACCCCATGAATCACAGCACGCCAGGCCTCCCTGTCCATCACCAACTCCCAGAGTTCACTCAGACTCACATCCATCGAGTCAGTGATGCCATCCAGCCATCTCATCCTCTGTCCTCCCCTTCTCCTCCTGCCCCCAATCTCTCCAAACATCAGAGTCTTTTCCAATGAGTCAACTCTTCACATGAGCTGGAGTTTGAGCTTTAGCATCATTCCTTCCAAAGAAATCCCAAGGCTGATCTCCTTCAGAATGGACTGGTTGGATCTCCTTGCAGTCCAAGGGACTCTCAAGAGTCTTCAACACCACAGTTCAAAACCATCAATTCTTCAGCACTCAGCTTGCTTCCCAGTCCAACTCTCACATCAATACATGACCACTGGAAAAACCATAGGCTTGACTAGACGGACCTTAGTTGGCAAAGTAATGTCTCTGCTTTTGAATATGCTATCTAGGTTGCTCATAACTTTTCTTCCAGGAGAGACTGTCTTTTAATTTCATGGCTGCAATCACCATCTGCAGTGATTCTGGAGCCCAAAAAATAAAGTCTGACACTGTTTCCACTGTTTCCCCATCTATTTCCCACGAAGTGATGGGACCAGATGCCATGATCTTCGCTTTCTGAATGTTGAGCTTTAAGCCAACTTTTTCACTCTCCTCTTTCACTTTCATCAAGAGGCTTTTTAGTTCCTCTTCACTTTCTGACATAAGGGTGGTGTCATCTGCGTATCTGAGGTTATTGATATTTCTCCTGGCAATCTTGATTCCAGCTTCTGCTTCCTCCAGCCCAGCGTTTCTCATGATGTACTCTGCATAGAAGTTAAATAAGCAGAGTGACAATATACAGCCTTGACGTACTCCTTTTCCTATTTGGAACCAGTCTGTTGTTCCATGTCCAGTCCTAACTGTTGTTTCCTGAGCTTCAGATAGGTTCCTCAAGAGGCAGGTCAGGTGCTCAGGTGCTCTGCTTTTCACAGTTTGTTGTGATCCACACAGTCAAAGGCTTTGGCACAGTCAATAAAGCAGAAATAGATGTTTTTCTGGAACTCTCTTGTTTTTTCAATGATCCAGCAGATATTGGTTCCTCTGGCTTTTCTAAAACCAGCTTGAACATCTGGACCATCTCCATGGAAAAGAAATGCAACAAAGCAAAATGGCTGTCTGAGGAGGCCTTAGAATTAGCTGTGAAAAGAGGAGAAGCGAAAAAGCAAAGGAGAAAAGGAAAGATACACGTATCTGAATGCAGAGTTCCAAAGAATAGCAAGAAGAGATAAGAAAGCCTTCCTCAGCGATCAATGCAAAGAAATAGAGGAAAATAACAGAAAGGGAAAGACTAGAGATCTCTTCAAGATAATTGGAGATACCAAGGGAACATTTCATGCAAAGATGGGCTCGATAAAGGACAGAAATGGTACGGACCTAACAGAAGCAGAAGATATTAAGAAGAGGTGGCAAGAGTACACAGAACTGTACAAAAAAGATCTTCATGACCAAGATAATCATGATGGTGTGATCACTCACCTAGAGCCAGACATCCTGGAATGTGAAGTCAAGAGGGCCTTGGAAAGCATCGCTATGAACAAAGCTAGTGGAGGTGATGGAATTCCAGTTGAGCTATTTCAAATCCTGAAAGATGATGCTGTGAAAGTGCTGCACTCAATATGCCAGCAAATTTGGAAAACTCAGCAGTGGCCACAGGACTGGAAAAGATCAGTTTTCATTCCAATCCCAAAAAAAGGCAACGCCAAAGAATGCTCAGACTCCTGCACAATTGCACTCATCTCACATGCTAGTAAAGTAATGCTCAAACTTCTCCAAGCCAGGCTTCAGCAATACGTCTACCATGAACTTCCAGTCTAAGTAGAGATGTCCAGTTAACGAAAAGAATAAAATACTTAGGAATATATCTACCTAAAGAAACTAAAGACCTATATATAGAAAACTATAAAACACTGATGAAAGAAATCAAAGAGGACACTAATAGATGGAGAAATATACCATGTTCATGGATCGGAAGAATCAATATAGTGAAAATGAGTATACTACCCAAAGCAATTTACAAATTTAATGCAATCCCTGTCAAGCTACCAGCCACATTTTTCACAGAACTAGAACAAATAATTTCAAGATTTGTATGGAAACACAAAAAACCTCGAATAGCCAAAGCAATCTTGAGAAAGAAGAATGGAACTGGAGGAATCAACTTGCCTGACTTCAGGCTCTACTACAAAGCCACAGTCATCAAGACAGTATGGTACTGGCACAAAGACAGACATATAGATCAATGGAACAAAATAGAAAGCCCAGAGATAAATCCACACACATATGGACACCTTATCTTTGACAAAGGAGGCAAGAATATACAATGGAGTAAAGACAATCTCTTTAACAAGTGGTGCTGGGAAAACTGGTCAACCACTTGTAAAAGAATGAAACTAGATCACTTTCTAACACCGCACACAAAAATAAACTCAAAATGGATTAAAGATCTAAATGTAAGATCAGAAACTATAAAACTCCTAGAGGAGAACATAGGCAAAACACTCTCAGACATAAATCACAGCAGGATCCTCTATGATCCACCTCCCAGAATTCTGGAAATAAAAGCAAAAATAAACAAATGGGATCTAATTAAAATTAAAAGCTTCTGTACAACAAAGGAAAATATAAGCAAGGTGAAAAGACAGCCTTCTGAATGGGAGAAAATAATAGCAAATGAAACAACTGACAAACAACTAATCTCAAAAATATACAAGCAACTTCTGCAGCTCAATTCCAGAAAAATAAACGACCCAATCAAAAAATGGGCCAAAGAACTAAATAGACATTTCTCCAAAGAAGACATACGGATGGCTAACAAACACATGAAAAGATGCTCAACATCACTCATTATTAGAGAAATGCAAATCAAAACCACAATGAGGTACCACTTCACACCAGTCAGAATGGCTGCGATCCAAAAATCTGCAAGCAATAAATGCTGGAGAGGGTGTGGAGAAAAGGGAACCCTCCTACACTGTTGGTGGGAATGCAAACTAGTACAGCCACTATGGAGAACAGTGTGGAGATTCCTTAAAAAATTGCAAATAGAACTACCTTATGACCCAGCAATCCCACTTCTGGGCATACACACGGAGGAAACCAGAATTGAAAGAGACACATGTACCCCAATGTTCATCGCAGCACTGTTTATAATAGCCAGGACATGGAAACAACCTAGATGTCCATCAGCAGATGAATGGATAAGAAAGCTGTGGTACATATACACAATGGAGTATTACTCAGCCGTTAAAAAGAATTCATTTGAATCAGTTCTGATGAGATGGATGAAACTGGAGCCAATTATACAGAGTGAAGTAAGCCAGAAAGAAAAACACCAATACAGTATACTAACACATATATATGGAATTTAGGAAGATGGCAATGACGACCCTGTATGCAAGACAGGAAAAAAGACACAGATGTGCATAACGGACTTTTGGACTCAGAGGGAGAGGGAGAGGGTGGGATGATTTGGGAGAATGGGAATTCTAACTTGTATACTGTCATGTAAGAATTGAATCGCCAGTCCATGTCTGACGTAGGGTGCAGCTTGCTTGGGGCAGGTGCATGGGGATGACCCAGAGAGATGTTGTGGGGAGGGAGGAAAAAAAAAAAAAAAAAAAAAAGATCAGGAGCAAAAATGGCAGTTATGGGCTTCCCTGATGGTCCAGTGGTTAAGAATCTGCCTGCCAATGCAGGGACACTGTTTCGACCCCTGGTCTGGGAAGATCCAACATGCCGCAGAGCAGCTAAGCCTGTGTGCCACAACTACTGAGCCTGTGCTCTAGCCCACAAGCAGCAACTACTGAAGCTTTCGGGTCTAGAGCCTGTAATCCACAACAAGAGAAGACACTGCAATGAGAAGCCTAGGCATCGTAACTAGAGAGTAGCCCCCACCCGCCACAACTAGGGAAAGCCTGCATGCAGCAGTGAAGAATCAGCCAGCCAAAAATCAACAACTTAATTTAAAAAAACCTTAAAATAAATGGCAGTTATAACATGTGAGTCATTGGCACAGAGTTGGTGTCCAGGGCAATGAAATGAATCAAAGAAGTCTTTCGAAGGAGACAAAATCTTCAGGAAGAAAACCCCAGTAAATGCCATTATAGAAAGTGAGAGTGAGCAAGGAGCTAAAGGGGATTCCCAATTGTATACCTTTTACATCTAGATTTATTTCTAGACTGAGCATCTACTCAATAATCTTATACCTTTTCCTCCCCTGATAGAGTGGATTAGATATTTAATTTAACATAGGTTTCTGAAACATTTCCTCATGTAAAAAGTAGTACTTGTGATATTTCAGAGAAGGGACTAGGGTTTAAATCTTCCAGGGTTGTCTGATTTGCATTCTTATGTAGCTGAAAGAATAAACTACACAAAGCTCATTTAATTTGGATGTCTATACTCTCCCACGTCTGATTGATAGCAGTCTTAATATCATCTTCAAATCTTAATTATTAACTTGAATGTCTAAAATTGGTCTCCTTGGAGGGCTTATTATACCTGAGATTTTTGAGCCAATAAACTATAAAGTTGATGAGATTCCAAATTGTTGTTGGTGGTGTCTGACTCTTTGCGACTCCATGGACTGCAGCATGCAAGACCACAAGATTCTAAATTACCTGCTCTGAATTTCTTCCCAGTGTTACCACAAAATCAGCCACAGAAAGGATACATTTTAATAGCCCTTTTCATTCCTATCTTGTTTTCAAATAATCACATGTCCCTTAAGTTCAGGACTTTGCTAATAGAGGGAGACTACCCCTCTCCTTTCTGTTTCCACTGTCCATCTCTTGTTCACAACACTGATCATAATTTTGAACTTAGATCCACTATCTAACATTAAAGAAGACTAAAAGTTTTGAATATAAAAGTGTAAAGATTAAAAGAGAGTAAAACCAATAGACTCAGCAAAAGTTTTCCTATTTGGGATTGGATTAGTATATTTAATGCTGCTGCCGCCGCTGCTAAGTCGCTTCTGTCATGTCTGACTCTTAGCGACCCCAAGGACTGTAGCCCACCAGGCTCCTCCATCCGTGGGATTTTCCAGGCAAGAGTACTGGAGTGGGGTGCCGTTGCCTTCTCTGTGTATATTTAATGAGCAAATATTTAATTTGAAGTTTCTCTTAAAGAAAGGTCGACTTGAATATTGAGCTAGTACACAGGCTGTCAATAAGGTTTTCTAAACTGAATGAGAAAAGCTTTGACTTATAGATAAGTATGTTTGTAGCAGGAGGCTCTTGAATTTGGCAACAGAAAGGTGACTCAACAGGTCAGAGCCCACCAAGAAGAGTAAATAAAAACCTGCAAGAAAATAGAAAGGCAGCAATACATATTTCAGACCACAGAGTTTCTGCCTCTTACCTCCTCCCACAGTTTACTTCTTTGGGTGGGTTTAATTCTAGAACAGTTAGATTATTTCTTTTAGTAATGCTTAAAATCAAAAGTAGATAATTATAAAATCTTTTCTAAGATAAAGAAAGATGACAAGAAACAAGCCAGAAAGTTCAAACAGACAGGCCCACATTTCCTTGTTCTTTTCTGCATTGAAGGTGTATTAGAAAAGATTTGGATTTTAGCTCTAGTTATGTGGTCCTTAAAGTACAATCTCATTTTATTCATTTGTATCATAGGAGACAACTTGTACTCTGTAAGATTTCAGATCATTAACTTAAAGCAGCTGGTACATAAAAAGTAGGTAAAACTAACTATAATCATTGTCTATCTCTAAGTTTTACCAATCTCTTTAATACCAAGAATAGCTATACATTTCTAGATCTTACCGAAATAATTTCATTACCAAGTTTTCCAAACTGAAATTCTTTTATAGAAGAGGAGGAAAGAGCAGTGGTCTGGGACCTGGGAGTCATGGTTTTGTATCACTTATGCAATGAACTTGGATAGAATCTCTCTACTCTGGACTCCAGTTTCATCAGATATAAAATGTGTTTATTTGCAAACACATTTGCTGCAATTGCTGCCTGTTTAGAAGCTAAGTCGTGTCTGACTCTTTTGTGACTCCATGGACTGCAGCCCACCAGGATCCTCTGTCCATGGGATTTCCCAGGCAATAACACTGGAGTGAGTTGCCATTTCCTCCTCCAGGGGATCTTCCTAATTCAGGGATCAAAGTGTAACTTTTGTGTCTTCTGCATTGGCAGGCAGATTCTTCACCACTGTACCACCTGGGAAGCCCACAAACGCATTTAGTTGTCTCAATTATCCCACATTCAAGAACAGTGAACTCAGTCATAGTAATAATAGTAGTGGGCCGTAATAATAATAGCAGTGCTCATTACATTCCTGGCATTATTCTAAGCCCTTTATACATATTAACTGACATAATAAAGGGGATGACAGGATGAGATGGTTGGATGGCATCATGGAATCAATGGACATGAGTTTGAGTAAACTCCAGGAGTTGGTGATGGACAGGGAGGCCAGGCGTGCTGCAGTCCATGGGGCTGTAAAGAGTAGGACACGACTGAGTGACTGAACTGAACCTAACTGAACTGAAACTAAACCTTATGCAGTAAGTACTATTACTATTATACTCTTATTTTTCAGAAAAGAAACTGAGTCACCAAGCGGTTAAACAATTATCCTAATATCACTACATATGGTAAACTGCAGCAGGAGGATTCACATGTGGCATTGTGGTGCCCCATCCTGGTCCCTAACCATCAGGCACACCGCATGTTATGTGATGGGTACATTTGACCACCTCCACTGCTGAGATTTTTGGAGAAGGAGTTAGGACTCTTAAAATAAGTCTTTATGGGTAGAAAGAAAGAAAAGGGCCTCGAAACAGTGATTTAGTACTGGAGATGTCTACTCAAGTTCCCCAAGTATCCGGCAGTCTGGAATAATTTTAAAGTTTGTGAATATGGAACAAAAAAGTATAGCTTGAGCACAGTGGAAATTTCTTGCACGTTTTTGCATTTTTTCCATACCCCAGTCCTATCTGCACTCTGTGTGTGTGTGTGCTCAGTCGCTCAGTCCTGTCCAACTCTTTTGCAACCCCATGGACTGTAGCCCACCTGGCTCCTCTGTCCATGGGATTTCCCAGGCAGGAATACTGGAGTGGGTTGCCATTTCCTTCTCCAGGGGATCTTTTCCACCCCTGGGGTAAAAGGATTGAACCCAAGTAACTTGCATAGCAAGGTGTATTCTTAACACTGAAGCAGCAGTGAAGTCCCCTAGAATTTTGATTTTAAAGCATGATACTACTATCATTTGTGTGCTAACTTCAGCTTCTACAGAGTGAACGTTTGAATGCGTAGCTGAACCCGCATGGTGGTTGGGCCATCTTTTCTTTGTTCTTTTATGAGTCCAGTGCACACTGCTCTCTTTCTCTCTCTGCTCAACTTCTGCTCTTTGGCAATTCATCACATATTGTCTTGCAACATCTTTGGAATCTCTGTCTGGTGTTATTTAACTCATATTGTTATTAAATTCTTGAATATGTGTTTCTATTCCTCCAACTAGGCTCTAAGTTACTTGAGGTTAAGGAGAGTATTTTATAATAACTGGCCATCATTATCATTTGCGTGCATATTACAGCATAAAAAGTTATTCAACATGTATCTTCATATTCCTTTATATACCAGTTCTATGAGAAAGCTAGCCACTTTCTACAGGTGTGGAAATGGAGGTCAGAGAAGTGACTTACTTGTCTCTAATACTGTTAGGGGAATCACACCGATTGAAATCGCCCACCCTGGTCAGGCACCATAGTAACCATTTGCATAAGTTGTTTTATGACAGGAGATCCTGATAAGAAATATGAAACTAATAAGCCACCATCAACCAGAAGAGTTCGGGAAAGGTCGAAAGGAGACACCGCGTGTCTGTCCACCTTTCCAGAATCCCTCTTGCCAGCATCCATCTGGGCTGGGCAATGCGTGCACCACCAGGGAAGACTGTGAGTTAGAACAATTGGCCAAAGACCACCCGGAAACTAATCCCATCACCATAAAACCCGAGACTGCGAGCCACGCAGCAGAGCAGTTCTCCTGGGTTCCCTTACCCTACTGCTCTCCCCCCGGGGGGCCCTTTCCCAATAAAATCTCTTGCTTTGTCAGCAGATGCGTCTGCTCGGACAATTCATTTCTGAGTGTTAGACAAGAGTCCAGTTTCAGGCCCTGGAAGGGGTCCGCCTTCCTGCAACAATACTATCACATTTTATTAAAAAGGTTTTTAAAGTAACATTTATTTCTTAAAGGTTAACATGTGCATAATGGGAAACCAAAAAATACAAGAAGCAAAACACAAAGTCATCCATGATCACAAGCAGTTTAACCGCTTGATCTGTCCTTCTAGGCCTCACTTGTGTATTTACACAACTAAGCATCCATTTGTATGTAATTAAGATCATATGGTTATGCATCACGCTTTTTCACACATCATGAATATTTACTATTGCAAAGTCCCAAAGCTATGAGTATTTTGATGACCATCAATTTTAAGAGTAAAAAGCAGGTCATTGAATTTCTTTTTTAAAGTTTTCAGTTTTTTAACTTTCCCCATGACACCAAGCTACCTTTTACATATTTCCATCGTGCCTAGCACAGGGTCTTGTACACAACAGATACTTAAGAATTATTTGTGGATTGATGTTAGATTTCAAAGGACACTAAAAGGAAGAATCGTCAGGATCTGGAGCTGCATGGCAAACATCTGTAGGAAAAGTAAATAAATGAACTCACTGCCTGGCTTCTTCCAAACTGACAGTGTTCGGTGTCGAGGAAGCAAATTATTTGGCTGAGTTGACTGAGATTTTCCTTTTTAAAATAATATTTATGGCTTTAAAGATAGAATACAGCTCACATCTTGCAAAAACTGGAGAGCACGTGTGTGTGAATTAAAGTCAGTTTTCGCAAGGTTCTGTTTTTTCAGAACCCACGTCTGCCTCTGTGATTATTGTTAAATGAGTAAAGAGCTCTGCTTAGCTTTCAGCTCATGGCCAGTGAGGAAAGACCTTGGAGCCTGCTGGGAAGTCAGAAACACATGGTGGCTCAGGATCCTGGCAAAACAGAGGTAACAATAATAGTCATTTTTCATCTTCTAGTCCTTGGTGTCTAGAGGCCATTGGGGAATTTAACAAAATATACATAAAGCCCAATTCTGAAAACAAAGCTACACATCCCCCAGCCTTAACCAAGCAGGGCCTTAGGGAAAATGATAATAAACGTTTTCCTTCCTTGCCACCAACGTTACAAACCATCGGCAGTGACACTGAGAACAAAGAAGCCAGAGGTTATGGGAAGGGAAAGAGTGAAACTAGAGAGAGCTCAAGAAGAAAATAAAGGTGCACGACTGCTTGAGAAATTGCTTCTAGACATAGATAGAAAATGAATTTGATGTGAAACGCCAGCCACCCCCTCACATACATGCACAGCACACACACACACACACACACACACACACACACACACACCACACCCCATCACCAATGATGAGAAGATAACTCTGAGTGATAAGTTAGCACATCAACATGGGAGAGGAGCAAAACTGTTATAGTCACAGGAACACATGCTTTGGCTTGCTTAAGAAGTGATATAATGAACCTAAAACTGCTTTTAAAAGTAAAGTTTATTCATTTTTAAAAAAGCAAAAAAAACAGAATTGCGGTACACTGCCAGTCCTATGAGTAACTTGCACTAAGAACAATATATAATAAATAAACCTGAGGGAAATATCATTTTTTTCTTAAAAAAGGAAGTGATAGAACACATGTTAACAATTGAAAGATGCTTGCAAGATATTACCTAAAAATCAGGTTGTAGTCAACATGCACATTTTGTTTCACTTTTGATGGAAATGTGTTTTATGTACTTGGGTACAAATACATGGAAGTTAGGAATGCATTAAAATATGAAAAATTATTTTTTCAATATTTGGTGCTTGAGAATATAGGTCTTTTTATATTCCTTTCCATGCTTCTCTGAATTTGATATTAGAATTCATCCTATTTTCATTTATGTTTAGCTAAGAATCTGCCTGCAATGAGGGAGACCAAGTTTGATCCTAGGTCAGGAAGATTCCTAGAGAAGGGAATGACAACTCACTCCAGCATTCTTGCCTGAAGAATCCCATGGACAGAGGAGCCTGGTGGGCCACAGTCCATGGGATTGCAAAGAGTCAGCCATGATTCAGTGACTAACCCTTTCACTTCCACTTTCATCCTCATTTAGTTCTATGACACGTAACTCGTAAATTCACTCACCATAATCCACGGAAGGTGTTGGGTGCACACTTCATGTTAGTTCTCTCCCTTACTGCCTTTAACGTACATGTTGATAGACAGATGGTAGCCTCAGAAAACTAGTCACCAAGAACTTAGGTGCCACTGTAGTAGTGCAAGTGTTAAGTCTCTCAGTCGTGTCCGACTCTCTGTGATGCTATGGAATAGAGCCTGCCAGGCTCCTCTGTCCATAGAATTTTCCAGGCGAGAATATTAGAGTGGGTAGCCATTCCCTTCTCCAGGGGATCTTCCAAACCAGGGATCGAACCCCAATCTCCTGCTTTGTAGGCAGATTCTTTACCATCTGAACCACAGGGAAGCCTGAGGTGCCACTGCTGCTGCTGCTGCTTGCTGCTAAGTCACTTCAGTCATGTCTGTCTCTGTGTGACCCCATAGACAGCAGCCCACCAGGTCCCCCGTCCCTGGGATTCTCCAGGCAAGAACACTGGAGTGGGTTGCCATTTCCTTCTCCAATGCATGAAAGTGAAAAGTGAAAGTGAAGTCGCTCAGGCGGAGGTGCCACTAGGGTAAGCAAATTCACGACTGCTGAAAGAAGACATGTGGTTGCATGGGCTGTGAATAATAACCAACAGTAGCTATCCTGAGTTCAGGATAAAGTGTCTGAATTCCTTTATCTCATTTCTCAAGGTAATAAAACTGAGAATATCAATCAGCCTTTAGAGGGTCCTGTGAAAATAAAACAGGTTTCCCTTGGTAAGAGACTCCTCCAGTCTTCAGTAACTGATTCTGTAACAAGACTGTTGTCTCTCTGTAAGTTTTTGCAATAAGAGAGTGAGAGAGTTTTGCTGGAGAGTGGGAAAGCTTCTAAGAGACAACTGGAAAATTCATAAATAAACACCAAATTAGTGTAAAAGTCCTATGAACATTCTGTAACTAAAAAATCTGTGTGACA
>NW_017199109.1:0-7446 GCF_001704415.2 Capra hircus | reverse complement strand
TCGTGCTTCCTCTCGAGTGGAGACGGGTATGTCGGGGAACTTCTTGAGTTGCAGCAAGGGTGTGAAGGACCCTTTGGAAGTTCCAGAGGTTAGGTGTGATTAGCCTGAGACGCCTCAGCGGAAATGGGCCTCATCTCGCCTGGAGGGGAGAACCTCCTGGATTTTCTCGAGTTGCGGCAGGTGCTCTAGACTTACGACGGGGACCTCAGGGACCCGCTCTGGTGCCTCAGGAAAGGCCAGTCCCCATGCGAGTTGCTCGGGGGCCTCTCGGGATTCCTCTCCCGTCGATGCCGGGGCCTAAGACCTTGTGTGGAGTCGGTGCCGGAACCTGAGGATTCCTCTCCAGTGCTGACATGGATCTTGGGGTACTTCTGGAGTCTCCCCAGGGGAGTCAGTCCTCGTCTCGAGTGGGGGCATGCACGTGCGCTTTCCTCCCGAGCTGTAGCAGCAGTGTCACGCTTCCCTTCGCGTGGATCAAGGGATCTGTGGCTTTCCCTCTCCCACGAGGCTTTCCCACGAGGCTTTCCCGGGCTGTCCCACGTACCCCCGTGGTGTGAGTTGATCCTCGGCTTGAAGTCGAGGCATTCCAGGGAAAGCAGGTTTCCCTGGAATGGACTGAGACATCTGGGGGACTCTGGGAATGGTGGCACGACACTGGAGTTCCTCTCGCCTTTCCTGTGGAGAGGGCCTCCTGTTGAGATGCGACGGGAATGCCGGGAATTCTTTCCCAAACACGCAGGGAAAGGATCCCGCCTCTCGAGCTAGGAGGCGGAATCGGGGCTCCTCTGGATGTGGGCGGGACTCTCGTGCTTCCTCTCGAGTGGAGACGGGTATCGGGGGAATTTCTTGAGTTGCAGCAAGGGTGTGAAGGACCCTTTGGAAGTTCCAGAAGTTAGGTGTGATTAGCCTCAAGACGCCTCAGCGGAAATGGCCCTCTTCTCATCTGGAAGGGAGAACCACCTGGATTTTGTCGAGTTGCGGCAGGTGCTCTCGACTTACGACGGGGACCTCAGGGACCCGCTCTGCTGGCCTCAGGAAATCCAGTCCCCATGCGAGTTGCTCGGGGGCCGCTCAGGATTCCTCTCCCGTCGAAGCCGGGGCCTAAGATCTTGTGTGGAGTCGGTGCCGGAACCTGAGGATTCCTCTCCAGTGCTGACATGGATCTTGGGTACTTCTGGAGTTCCCCAGGGGAGTCAGTCCTCCTCTTGAGTGGCGGCATGCACGTGCGCTTTCCTCCCTAGCTGTAGCAGCAGTGTGTCTTGCTTCCCTTCGCGTGGATCAAGGGATCTGTGGCATTCCCTCGAGGCTTTCCCACGAGGCTTGCCCTCGAGGCTTTCCCACAGGGCTGTCCTACGTTGCACCGTGGTGTGTGTCGATCCTCGGCTTGAAAGTCGAGGCAGTGCAGGGAAAACAGGTTTCCCTGGAATGGACGCAGACATCTGGGGGACTCTGGGAATGGTGGCACGACCCTGAGGTTCCTCTCGCCTTTCCTGTGGAGAGCGCCTCCTCTTGAGATGCGACGGGAACGCCGGGAATTCTTTCCCGACCACGCAGGGAAAGGATCCCTCCTCTCAAGCTAGGAGGCGGAAACGGGGCTCCTCTGGATGTGGGCGGGACTCTCGTGCTTCCACTCGAGTGGAGACGGGTATGTCGGGGAACTTCTTGAGTTGCAGCAAGGGTGTGAAGGACCCTTTGTAAGTTCCAGAGGTAGGTGTGATTAGCCTCGAAACGCCTCAGCGAAAGTGGGCCTCATCTCGCCTGGATGGGAGAACCTCCTGGATTTTCTCGAGTTGTGGCAGGTGCTCTCGACTTACGACGGGGACCTCAGGGACCCGCTCTGGTGGCCTCAGGAAAGGCCAGTCCCCATGCGAGATGCTCAGGGACCTCTCGGGATTCCTCTCCCGTCGATGCAGGGGCCTAAGATATTGTGTGGAGTGGGTGCCGAAACCTGAGGATTCCTCTCCAGTGCTTACGTGGATCTTGGGGTACTTCTGGAGTCTCCCCAGGGAGTCAGTCCTCGTCTCGAGTTGGGGCATGCACGTGCGCTTTCCTCCCGAGCTGTAGCAGCGGTGTCGTGCTTCCCTTCGCGTGGATCAAGGGATCTGTGGCTTTCCCTCGAGGCTTTTCCACGAGGCTTTCCCACAGGGCTGTCCCACGTGCCACTGTGGTGTGAGTCGATCCTCGGCTTGAAAGTCGAGGAAGTGCAGGGAAAACAGGTTTCCCTGGAATGGACTGAGATATCTGGGGGACTCTGGGAATGGTGGCAGGACCCTGGAGTTCCTCTTGCCATTCCTGTGTAGAGCGCCTCCTCTTGAGATGCGACGGAAATGCCGGGAAATCTTTCCCGACCACGCAGGGAAAGCATCCACCTCTCGAGCTAGGAGGCGGAAACGGGCTCCTCTGGATGTGGGCGGGACTCTCGTGCTTCCTCTCGAGTGGAGACGGTTATGTCGGGGAACTTCTTGAGTTGCAGCAAGGGTGTGAAGGACCCTTACGAAGTTCCAAAGGTTAGGTGTGATTAGCCTCGAGACGCCTCAGCGGAAATGGGCCTCATCTCGCCGGGAGTTGAGGACCTCCTGGATTTTCTCGAGTTGCGGCAGGTGCTCTCGACTTACGACCGGGACCTCAGGGACCCGCTCTGGTGGCCTCAGGAAAGGCCAGTCCCCATGCGAGTTGCACGGGGGCCTCTCGGGATTCCTCTCCCGTCGATGCCGGGCCGAAGATCTTGTGTGGAGTCGGTGCTGGAACCTGAGCATTCCTCTCCAGTGCTGAAATGGATCTTGGGGTACTACTGGAGTCTCCCCAGGGGAGTCAGTCCACGTCTCGAGAGGGGCATGCACGTGCGTTTTCCTCCCGAGCTGTAGCAGCAGTGTCACGCTTCCCTTCGCGTGGATCAAGGGATCAGGGGCTTTCCTTCGAGGCATTCCCATGAGGCTTTTCCACGAGGCTTTCCTACATGGCTGTCCCACGTGCCACAGTGGTGTGAGTCGATCCTCGGCTTGAAAGTCGAGGCAGTGCAGGGAAAACAGGTTTCCCTGGAATGGACTGAGACATCTGGGGACTCTGGGAATGGTGGCACGAACTTGGAGTTCCTCTCGCCTATCCTGTGGAGAGCGCCTGCTCTTGAGATGCGACGGGAACGCCGGGAATTCTTTCCCGAGCACGCAGGGAAAGGATCCCTCCTCTCGAGCTAGGAGGCGGAAACGGGGCTCCTCTGGATGTGGGCGGACTCCTGTACTTCCTCTCGAGTGAAGACGGTATGTCGGGAACTTCTTGAATTGCAGCAAGGGTGTGAAGGACCCTTTGGAAGTTCCAGAGGTTAGTTGTGATTAGCCTCGAGAGGCCTCAGCGAAAATGGGCCTGATCTCGCCTGGAGGGGAGAACCTCCTGGATTTTCTGGAGTTTCGGCAGGTGCTCTCGACTTACGACGGGGACATCAGGGACCCGCTCTTGTGGCCTCAGGAAATCCCAGTCCCCATGCGAGTTGCTCGGGGGCCGCTCAGGATTCCTCTCCCGTCGAAGCCGGGGACTAAGATCTTGTTTAGACTCGGTGCCGGAACCTGAGGATTCCTCTCGAGTGCTGACATGGATCTTGGGTTACTTTTGGAGTCTCCCCAGGAGAGTCAGTCCTCGTCTCGAGTGGGGGCATGCACGTGCGCTTTCCTCCCGAGCAGTAGCTGCAGTGTAGCGCTGCCCTTCCCGTGGATCAAGGGATCTGTGGCTTTCCCTCGAGGCTTTCCCACAGGGCTGTCCCACGTACCACCGTGGTGTGAGTCGATCCTCGGCTTGAAAGTAGAGGCAGTGCAGGGAAAACAGGTTTCCCTGGAATGGACTGAGATTTCTGGGGGACTCTGGGAATGGTGGCACGACTGGGGGTTCCTCTCGACTTTCCTGTCGAGAGCGCCTCCTCTTGAGTAGCGACAGGAACGCCGGGAATTATTTCCCCCCCACTCAGGGAATAGGATTCCTCCTCTCGAGCTAGGAGCCGGAAATGGGGCTCCTCTGGTTGTGGGCAGGACTCTCGCGCTTCCTCTCGAATGGAGACGGTATGTCGGGCAACTTCAGGAGTTGCAGGAAGGCTGTGAGGGACCCTTTGGAAGTTCCAGATCTTAGATGTGATTAGCCTCAAGACGCCTCAGCGGAAATGGGCCTCATCTCGCCTGGAGGGGAGAACCTCCTGTACTTCCTCGAGTTGCGGCAGGTGCTCTTGACTTACGACGGGGACCTCAGGGACCCGCTCTGGTGGCTTCAGGAAAGGCCAGTCCCCATGGGAGTTGCTCGGGGGCCTCTCGGCCTTCCCTCCCGTCGATGCCAGGGCCTAAGATTTGTGTGGAGTCGGTGCCGGAACCTGAGGATGCCTCTCCAGTGCTGACATGGATTCTGGGGACTTCTGGTGTCTCCCCAGGGGAGTCAGTGCTCGTCTCGAGTGGGGGCATGCATGTGCGCTTCCTCCCCTCCAGGGAAAATGAAGCCTATTTCCGCTGACACATCTCAAGGCTAAGCACACTTAAACTCTGGAACTTCCAAAGGGTCCTTCAAACCCTTGCAGCAAATCAAGAAGTTCCCCGACATACCCGTCTCCACTCAAGTGGAAGCACGATAGTTCCGCCCGCATCCAGAGGAGCCCCGTTTCCGCCTCATAGCTCGTGAGGAGGGATCCTTTCCCTGCGAGGTCGGGAAAGAATTCCCGTCGTTCCCGTCGCATCTCAAGAGGAGGCGTTCTCCACAGGAAAGGCGAGAGGAACTCCAGGGACATGCCACCATTCTCCGAGTCCCCAGATGTCTCAGTCCATTCCAGGGAAACCTGTTTCCCTGCACTGACTCGACTTTTCAAGCCGAGGATCGACTCACACCACTGTGGCACGTGGGACAGCCCTGTGGCAAAGCCTCGTCGGAAAGCCTCGTGGTAGAGCCTCGAGGGAAAGCCACAGATACTTGATCCACGCGAAGGGAAGCGCGACACTGCTGCTACAGCTGGGGAGGAAAGCGCACGTGCATGCACTCAGCCGAGACGAGGACTGACTCCCCTGGGGAGACTCCAGCAGTACACCAAGATCCATGTCAGCACTGGAGAGGAATCCTCAGGTTTCGGCACCGACTCTACGTAAGGTCTGAGGCCCGGCATCGACGGGAGAGGAATCCGGAGAGGTCCCGGAGCAACTCGCATGGGGACTGGAATTTCCTGAGGCCACCAGAGCGGGTCCCTGAGGTCCCCATCGTAAGTCGAGAGCACCTACCGCAACTCGAGAATATCCAGGAGTTTCTCCCCTCCAGGCGAGATGAGGCCCATTTCCATTGAGGCATCTCGGGGCTAATCACACCTAACCTCTAGAACTGCCAAAGGGTCCTTCACACCCTTGCTGCAACTCAAGAAGTTCCCCGACATACCCGTCGACACTCGAGAGGAAGTACGAGAGTCCCGCCCACATCCAGAGGAGCCTGGCTTCCACCTCGTAGCTCTAGATGACGGATTCTTTTCCAGCTTCGTCTGGAAAGAATTCCCGGCTTTCCCGTCGCAACTCAAGTGGAGGCGCTCTCAACAGGAAAAGCGAGTGGATCCTCGGTCGTGAAAGTAGATCAGTGCAGGAATGTCAAGTTCCTCTGGAATGGAACTTGACATCTCCGGGTCCCTTGGAATTCTGGCACGACACTGGGGTTCTCTCGCTTTTCCTGTTGAGAGCGCCTCCACTTGAGTTGCGACGGGAAAGCCGGGAATTCTTTCCAGACGAAGCTGGAAAAGAATCCGTCATCTAGAGCTACGAGGTGGAAGCCAGGCTCCTCTGGATGTGGGCGGGACTCTCGTACTTCCTCTCGAGTGTCGACGGGTATGTCGGGGAACTTCTTGAGTTGCAGCAAGGGTGTGAAGGACCCTTTGGCAGTTCTAGAGGTTTAGGTGTGATTAGCCCCGAGATGCCTCAATGGAAATGGGCCTCATCTCGCCTGGAGGGGAGAAACTCCTGGATATTCTCGAGTTGCGGTAGGTGCCTCGACTTACGATGGGGACCTCAGGGACCCGCTCTGGTGGCCTCAGGAAATTCCAGTCCCCATGCGAGTTGCTCGGGGACCTCTCCGGATTCCTCTCCCGTCGATGCCGGGGCCTCAGACCTTACGTAGAGTCGGTGCCGAAACCTGAGGATTCCTCTCCAGTGCTGACATGGATCTTGGTGTACTGCTGGAGTCTCCCCAGGGGAGTCAGTCCTCGTCTCGGCTGAGTGCATGCACGTGCGCTTTCCTCCCCAGCTGTAGCAGCAGTGTCGCGCTTCCCTTCGCGTGGATCAAGGTATCTGTGGCTTTCCCTCGAGGCTCTACCACGAGGCTTTCCGACGAGGCTTTGCCACAGGGCTGTCCCACGTGCCACAGTGGTGTGAGTCGATCCTCGGCTTGAAAGTCGAGTCAGTGCAGGGAAACAGGTTTCCCTGGAATGGACTGAGACATCTGGGGACTCGGAGAATGTGGCATGTCCTGGAGTTCCTCTCGCCTTTCCTGTGGAGAACGCCTCCTCTTGAGATGCGACGGGAACGACGGGAATTCTTTCCCGACCTCGCAGGGAAAGGATCCCTCCTCACGAGCTATGAGGCGGAAACGGGGCTCCTCTGGATGCGGGCGGAACTATCGTGCTTCCACTTGAGTGGAGACGGGTATGTCGGGGAACTTCTTGATTTGCTGCAAGGTTTGAAGGACCCTTTGGAAGTTCCAGAGTTTAAGTGTGCTTAGCCTTGAGATGTGTCAGCGGAAATAGGCTTCATTTTCCCTGGAGGGGAGGAAGCGCACATGCATGCCCCACTCGAGACGAGCACTGACTCCCCTGGGGAGACACCAGAAGTCCCCAGAATCCATGTCAGCACTGGAGAGGCATCCTCAGGTTCCGGCACCGACTCCACACAAGATCTTAGGCCCTGGCATCGACGGGAGGGGAAGGCCGAGAGGCCCCCGAGCAACTCCCATGGGGACTGGCTTTTCCTGAAGCCACCAGAGCGGGTCCCTGAGTCCCCGTCGTAAGTCAAGAGCACCTGCCGCAACTCGAGGAAGTACAGGAGGTTCTCCCCTCCAGGCGAGATGAGGCCCATTTCCGCTGAGGCGTCTTGAGGCTAATCACATCTAAGATCTGGAACTTCCAAAGGGTCCCTCACAGCCTTCCTGCAACTCCTGAAGTTGCCCGACATACCCGTCTCCATTCGAGAGGAAGCGCGAGAGTCCTGCCACAACCAGAGGAGCCCCATTTCCGGCTCCTAGCTCGAGAGGAGGAATCCATTCCCTGAGTGGGGGGAAACAATTCCCGGCGTTCCTGTCGCTACTCAAGAGGAGGCCGCTCTCGACAGGAAAAGCGAGAGGAACCCCAGTCGTGCCACCATTCCAGAGTCCCCCAGATGTCTCAGTCCATTCCAGGGAAACCTGTTTTCCCTGCACTGCCTCACTTTCAAGCCGAGGATCGACTCACACCACCGG
>NW_017199108.1:0-7446 GCF_001704415.2 Capra hircus | reverse complement strand
TCCAGGCAAGTTGAGGCCCTTTTCCGCTGAGGCGACTCGAGGCTAATCACATCTAACCTCTGGAACTTCCAAAGGGACCTTCACAGCCTTGCTGCCACTCAAGAAGTGCCCCGACATACCCGCCTCCACTCAAGAGGAAGCCGAGAGTCCCGCCAATCCAGAGGAGCCCCGTTTCCGCCTCCTAGCTCGGGAAGAGGGATCCTTTCCTGCGGGCTCGGGAAGAATTCCCGGCGTTTCCGTCGCATCTCAAGAGTAGGCGCTCTCCAGAGGAAAGGCGAGAGGAACTCCAGGGTCGTGCCACCATTCCCAGAGTCCCCCAGATGTCTCAGTCCATTCCAGGGAAAGCTGTTTTCCCTGCACTGTCTCGACTTTCAAGCCGAGGATCGACTCACACCACGGTGACACGTGGGACAGCCTGTGGGAAAGCCTCGTGGGAAAGCCTCGTGGGAAAGCCTCGAGGGAAAGCCACAGATCCCTTGATCCACGCGAAGGGAAGCGTGACACAGCTGCTACTGTTCGGGAGGAAAGGGCACGTGCATGCCCCCACTCGAGACGAGGACTGACTTCCCTGGGGAGACTCCAGAAGTACCCCAAGATCCATGTCAGCACTGGAGAGGAATCCTCAGGTTCCGGCACCGAATCCACACAAGATCTTATGCCCAGGCATCGACGGAGAGGAATCCTGAGAGGCCCCCGAGCAACTCGCATGGGGACTGGCCTTTCCTGAGGGCACCAGAGCGGGTCCCTGAGGTCCCCGTCGTAAGTGGAGAGCACCTGCCGCAACTCGAGAAAATCCAGAATGATCTCCGCTCCAGGCGAGATGAGGCCCATTTCCGATGAGGCGTCTCGAGGCTCATCACACCTAACCTCTGGAACTTCAAAAGGGTCCTTCACACCCTTTCTGCAACTCAAGAAATTCCCCTACATACCCGTCTCCACTCGAGAAGAAGCACGAGAGTCCCGACCTCATCCAGAGGAGCCCCGTTTCCGCCTCCTAGCTCGAGAGGAGGGATCCTTTCCCTGCGTGGTGGGGAAAGAATTTCCGTCGTTCCCGGTCGCATCTCAAGAAGAGGCGCTCTCCACAGGAAAGGCGAGAGGAACTCCCGGGTCCGTGCCACCATTCCCAGAGTCCCCCAGATGTCTCAGTCCATTCCAGGGAAACCTGTTTTCCCTGCACTGCCCACGACTTTCAAGCTGATGATCGACTCACACCATGGTGGCACGTGGGACAGCCCTGTGGGAAAGCCTCGTGGGAAAGCCTCGTGGGAAAGCCTCGAGGGAAAGCCACAGATCCTTGATCCACGCGAAGGGAACCGCGATACTGCTGCTACAGCTCGGGAGGAAAGGCGCACGTGCATTTCCCCCTATCGAGACGAGGACTGTCTCCCCTGGGGAGACTCCAGAAGTACCCCAAGATCCCTGTCAGTTCTGGAGAGGAATCCTCAGGTTCCGGAACCGAATCCACACAAGATCTTACGCCCCGGCATCGACGGGAGAGGAATCCTGAGAGGCCCCGAGCAACTCTCATGGGGACTGGCCTTTCCTGAGGCCACCAGAGCGGGTACCTGAGGTCCCCGTCGTAAGTCGAGAGCACCTGCGGCAACTCGAGAAAATCCAGGAGGTTCTCCCCTCCAGGCGAGATGAGGCCCATTTCCGCTGAGGCGTCTCGAGGCTAGTCACACCTAAACTCTGAAATTTCCAAAGGATCCTTCACACCCTTGCTGCAACTGAAAAAGTTCCCCAACAAAACCGTCTCCACTAGAGAGGAAGCACGAGAGTCCCGCCCACATCCAGAGGAGTCCCCTATCCGCCTCCTAGCTCGATAAGAGGGATTCTTTCCCTGCGTGGTCCGGAAAGAATTCCCGGCGTTCCCGTCGCATCTCAAGAGGAGGCGACCTCCAAAGGAAAGGCGGGAGGAACTCCAGGGTCGTGCCACCATTCCTAGAGTCCCCCAGATGTCTCAGTCCATTCCAGGGAAACCTGTTTTCCCTTTACTGCCTCGACTTTCAAGCCGAGGATCGACTCACACCACGGTGGCACGTTGACAGCCCTGTGGGAAAGCCTCGTGGGAAAGCCTCCTGGGAAAGCCTCGATGGAAAGCCACAAATATCTTGATCCACGCGAACGGAAGCGCCACACTGCTGCCACAATTCGGGAGTAAAGCGCAAGTGCATGCCCCCACTCGAGATGAGGACTGACTCCCCGG
The DNA here is from genome assembly GCF_001704415.2 of Capra hircus. NCBI lineage: Eukaryota > Metazoa > Chordata > Mammalia > Artiodactyla > Bovidae > Capra > Capra hircus. The sequence goes on along the minus strand of NW_017199108.1, from coordinate 5,240 downwards.
GGGAGACTCCAGAAGTACCCCAAGATCCATGTCAGCACTGGAGAGGAATCCTCAGTTTCCGGCACCGACTCCACACAAGGTCTTAGGCCCCGGCATCGAAGGGAGAGGAATCCCGAGAGGCCCCCGAGCAACTCGCATGGGATCTGGCCTTCACTGAGGCCACCAGAGCGGGTCCCTGAGGTCCCCGTCGTAACTTGAGAGCACCTGGCGCAACTCGAAAAAATCCATGAGGTTCTCCCCTCCAGGCGAGATCAGGCCTATTTCCGCTGAGTCGTCTCGCGGCTAATCACATCTAACATCTGGAACTTCCAAGGGTCCTTCACACCCTTGCTGCAACTCAAGAAGTTCCCCGACATACCCGTCTCTACTCGAGAGGAAACACGAGAGTCCCTCCCACATCCAGAGGAGCCCCGTTTCCCCCTCCTAGCTCGAGAGGAGGGATCCTTTCCCTGCGTGTTCGGGAAAGAATTCCCGGCGTTCCCGACGCATCTCAAGAGGAGAGGCTCTCCACAGGAGAGGCGAGAGGAACTCCAGGGTCGTGCCACCATTCCCAGAGTACCCCAGATGTCTCAGTCAATTCCAGGAAAAACTTTTTTCCCTGCACTGCCTCCACTTTCAAGCCGAGGATCGACTCACACCACGGTGGCACCTGGGACAGCCCTGTGGGAAAGCCTCATGGGAAAGCCTCGTGGGAAAGCCTGGAGGGAAAGCCACAGATCGCTTGATCCACGCGAAGGGAAGCGTGACACTGTTGCTAGAGCTCGGGAAGAAAGCGCACGTGCATGCCCCAACTCGAGACGAGGACTGAGTCCCCTGGGGAGACTCCAGAAGTACCCCAAGATCCATGTCAGCACTGGAGAGGAATCCTCAGGTTCCGGCACTGACTCCACACAAGGTCTTAGGCCCCAGCATCGACGGGAGAGGAATTCCGAGAGGCCCACGAGCAACTCGCATGGGGACTGGCCTTTCCTGATGCCAACCAGAGCGGGTCCCTGAGGTCCCCGTCGTAAGTCGAGAGCACCTGCTGCAACTCGAGAAAATACAGGAGGTTCTCCCCTCCAGGCGAGATGAGGCCCCATTTCCGCTGAGGCTTCTCGAGGCTAATCACATCTAACTTCTGGAACTTCCAAAGGGTCTTTCACACCCTTGCTGCAACTCAAGAAGTTCCCCGACATACCCGTCTCCACTCGAGAGGAAGCACGAGAGTCCCGCCCACATCCAGAGGAGATCCGTTTCCGCCTCCTAGCTCGAGAGAAGGGATCCTTTCCCTTCGTGGTCGGGAAAGAATTCCCAGTGTTCCCGTCGCACCTCAAGAGGAGGCGCTCTCCACAGGAAAGGCGAGAGGAACTCCAGGGGCGTGCCACAATTTCCAGAGTCCCCCAGATGTCTCAGTCCATTCCCCGGGAAACCTGTTTTCACTGCACTGCCTGGGCTTTCAAGCCGAGGATCGACTCACACCACGGTGGCACGTGGGACAGCCCTGTGGGAAAGCCTCGTGGGATAGCATCGTGGGAAAGCCTCGAGGGAAAGCCACAGATCCCCTGATCCACGCGAAGGGAAGCATGACAATGCTGCTACAGCTCGGGAGGAAAGCGCACGTGCATTCCCCCTCTTGAGACGAGGACTGACTCCCCTGGGGAGACTACAGAAGTACCCCATATGCATGTCAGCACTGGAGAGGAATCCTCAGGTTCCGGCACTGACTCCACACAAGGTCTTAGGCCCCGGCATCGACGGGAGCGGTTCCCGAGAGGCCCCCAAGCAGGCTCAGTTGGGAACTGGCCTTTCCTGATGCCACCAGACCGGGTCCCTGAGGTCCCCGTCGTTAGTCGAGAGCACGTGCCGCAACTGGAGAAAATTCAGGAGTTTCTCCCCTCCAGGCGAAATGAGGCCCATTTCCGCTGGGGCGTCTCGAGGCTAATCACATCTAACATCTGGAACTTCCAAAGGGTCCTTCACACCCTTGCTGCAACTCAAGAAGTTCCCCGACATACCCGTCTCCACTCGAGAGGAAGCACGAGAGTAACGTCCACATCCAGAGGAGCCCCATTTCCGCCTCCTGAGCTGGAGAGGAGGGATCCTTTCCCTGCGTGGTGGGGAAAGGAATTCCCCACGTTCCCGATCGCATCTCAAGAGGAGGCGCTCTCCACAGGAAAGGCGAGAGAAACTCCAGAGTCGTGCAACCATTCCCAGAGTCCCCCAGATGTCTCAGTCCATTCCAGGGAATCCTGTTTTCCCTGCACTGCCTCCACGCTTCAAGCCGAGGATTGACTCACACCACGGTGGCACGTGGGACAGCCCTGTGGGAAAGCCTCGTGGGAAAGCCTCGTGGTGAGGAAAGCCTGGCAGGGAAAGCCACAAATCCCTTGATCCATGCCGAATGGAAGCGCGACACCTGCTGCTACAGCTCGGGAGGAAAGCGCACGTGCCTGCCCCCACTCTAGAGACGAGGACTGACTCCCCTGGGGAGACTCCAGAAGTACCCCGAAGATCCATGTCAGCACTGGAGAGGAATCCTCATGTTTCGGAACTGACTCCACACAAGGTCTTAGGCCGCGGGTTCGACGGGAGAAGAATCCCGAGTGGCCCCCGAGCAACTCGCATGGGGACTGGCCTTTCCTGAGGCCACCAGAGCGGGTCCCTGAGGTCCCCATCGTAAGTCGAGAGCTCCTGCCGCAACTCGAGAAAATCCAGGAGGTTCTCCCCTCCAGGAGAGATGAGGCCCATTTTCCGCTGAGTCGTCTCGAGGCTAATCACACCTAACCTCTGGAACTTCCAAAAGGTCCTTCACACCTTGCTGCAACTCAAGAAGTTCCCCGAACATACCCGTCTCCACTCGAGAGGATGCACGAGAGTTCCGCCCACATCAAGAGGTGCCCCGTTTCCGCCTCCTAGCTCGAGAGGAGGGATCCTTTCCCTGCGTGGTCGGGAAAGAATTCCCGGGGTTCCCGTCGCATCTCAAGATGAGGCGGTCTCCACAGGAAAGGGAGAGGAACTCCAGGGTCGTGCCACCATTCCCAGAGTCCCCCGATGTCTAAGTCCATTCCAGGGAAACCTGTTTCCCTGTACTGCCTCGAATTTCAAGCCGAGGATCGACTCACACCATGGTGGCACGTGGGACAGCCCTGTGGGAAATCCTCGAGGGAAAGCCCCTGATCCCTTGATCCGCGCAAAGGGAAGCGTGGCACTGCTGCTACAGCTCGGGAGGAAAGCGCACGTGCATGCCCCCACTGGAGACGAGGACTGACTCCCCTGAGGAGACTCCAGAAGTACCCCAAGATCCATGTCAGCACTGGAGAGGAATCCTCAGGTTCCGGCACCGACTCCACACAAGATCTTATGCCCTGGCATCGAAGGAAGAGGAATCCCGTGAGCCCCCCGAGCAACTCGCTTGGGGACTGGCCTTTCCTGAGGCGACCAGAGCGGGTCGCTGAGGTCCCCGTTAAGTCGAGAGCACCTGCCGCAACTGGAGAAAATCCAGGAGATTCTCCCCTCGAGGCGAGATGTGGCCCGTTTCCGCGAGGTGTCTCGAGGCTAATCACACCTAACCTCTGGAAATTTCAACGGGTCCTTCACACCCTTGCTGCAACTCAAGAAGATCCCCGACATACCCGTCTCCACTCGAGAGGAAGCACGCGAGTCCCGCCCAAATCCAGAGGAGCCCCGTTTCAGCCTCCTAGCTCGAGAGGAGGGATCCTTTCCCTGCGATGTCGGGAAAGAATTCCCGGCGTTCCCGTCGCATCACAAGAGGAGGCGCTCTCCACAGGAAAGGCGAGAGGAACTCCAGGGTCGTGCCACCATTCCCAGAGTCCCCCAGATGTCTCCGTCCATTCCAGGGAAACCTGTTTTCCCTGCACTGCCTCGACTTTCAAGCTGAGGATCCACTCACACCACGGTGGCACGTGGAACAGCCCTGTGGGAAAGCCTCGTGGAAAGCCTCGTGGGAAAGCCTCGAGGGAAAACCACAGATCCCTTGATCCACGTGAAGGGAAGCGCGACACTGCTGCTACAGCTCGTGAGGAAAGCGCACGTGCATGCCCCCACTCGAGACGAGGACTGACTCCCCTGTGGAGACTCCAGAAGAACCCCAAGATCCATGTCAGCACTGGAGAGGAATCCTCAGGTTCCGGAACTGATTCCACAGAAGGTCTTAGGCCCCAGCATCGACGGCAGAGGAATCCCGAGAGGCCCCCGAGCACTCGCATGGTGATCGGCCTTTCCTGAGGCCCACCAGAGCGGGTCCCTGAGGTCCCCGTCGTAAGTCGAGAGCACCTGCCGCAACTCTCGAGAAAAATCCAGGAGGTTCTCCCCTCCAGGCGAGATGAGGCCCATTTCCGCTGAGGCGTCTCGAGGCTATTGGCACACGCTAAACCTCTGGATTTGGCCATCGAGTTGGCGGGCAGGTGTGCTCGTCGACTTTACGACGGGGAGCCTTCAGGGACCCCGCTCCTGGTGGCCGTCAAGAAAAGGCCGACATACAACCATGGCGAGTTTTGCTGCGGGGGGCCTTCTACGGATTACCTCTGGCCATTTCGATGCTGGGGCTAAGATCTTCTATTTGTGGAACTCATTGTCGGAACGCTGGAGGATTCCACTGCTCCAGTGCTGAAATGGATCTTGGGTAGCTTGGCTGGAAGTCATCCACAGGGAGTCCAGTCCCTCGTCTCGAGCTGGGGGCATGTGGCACTGTGGCGCTTCCATGCCGAGCTGTAGCACAGCAGTGTCGCGCTATCATTGCGGCATGCGATTGCAAAGGGAATCTGTGGTTTTCGGCCTCGAGGGGCATGCCAGCGACGACTATTCCACGAGTGCTATTGCCCACCGTAGTTGGCTGTTTCCAGCGTGGCCAGAACCGTGGATGTGAGTGGATCCTGCAGCTTGAATAGACGACGGCAGTGCAGGGAAAACCAAGGTTTCGCCCCTGAATAATAGGACGGAAGACATTCCTGGCGGACAATCCTGGAATGATGGCACGAGGCCTTGGAGTTCCTGGCTCGCCTTTCTCGTGGAGAGCGCGCACTCGCTCCTTGTAGATGGCGACGAACGCACGTGAGAATTCCTTTCGCCCGAGACGATACGGCAGGAAAAGGATGCCCTCGTCTCGAGCTAGGAGGCTGAAACGGGGGGCTGCGCGGTCTGGGATGTGGCGGACTGAATGCGTGCTTCCTCTTCAGTAAGTGGAGACGGGTATGTCGGGAATCTGCTTGGAGTTGCAGGGGCAAGGCGGGCAGGGCAACGGC
>NW_017199107.1:0-7447 GCF_001704415.2 Capra hircus | reverse complement strand
CTCAGGTTCCGGCACCGACTCCACACAAGGTATAAGGAGCCGGCATCGACGGGAGAGGAATCCGAGAGGCCCCCGAGCAACTCGCATGGGGACTGGCCTTTCCTGAGGCCACCAGAGCGGGTCCCTGAGGACCCGTCTTAAGTCCACAGCACCTGCCGCAACTCGAGAAAATTCAGGAGGTTCTCCCCTTCAGGCGACATGAGGCCCATTTGTGCTGAGGCGTCTCGAGACTAATCACACCTAACCTCTGGAACTTCCAAAGGCGTCCTTTCACACCCTTGCTGCAACTCAAGAAGTTCCCGACATACCCGTTTCCCCTCGAGGAAGCACGAGAGTCCCGCCCACATCCAGAGGAGCCCCGTTTCCGCCTCTAGTTCCAGAGGAGGGATCCTTTCCTACGTGGTCGGGTAAGTATTCCTGGCGTTCCCGTCGCATCTCAAGAGGAGGCACTCTCCACAGGAAAGGCGAGAGGAACTCCAGGGTCGTGCCACCATTCCCAGAGTCCCCCAGATGCTCAGTCCAAGACAGGGAAACCAGTTTTCCCTGCACTGCCTCGACTTTCAAGCCGAGGATCGACTCATACAACGGTGGCACGTGGGACAGCCCTGTGGGAAAGCCTCGTGGGAAAGCCTCATGGGAAAGCCTCGAGGTAAAGCCACAGATCCCTTGATCCACAAGGGAAGCGTGACACTGCTGCTACAGCTCGGGAGCGCACGTGCATGCCCCCCCACTCGAGACGAGGACTGACTCCCCTGGGAGACTCCAGAAGTACCCCAAGATCCATGTCAGCACTGGAGAGGAATCCTCAGGTTCCGCACCGACTCCACACAAGGTCTTATTCCCCGGCATCGACGGGAGAGGAATCCCGAGAGGCCCCCGAGCAACACGCATGGGGACTGGCCTTTCCTGAGGCCACCAGAGCGGGTCCCTGAGGTCCCCGTCGTAAGTCGAGAAAACCTGAAGCAACTCGAGAAAATCCAGGAGTTCTCCCCTCCAGGCGAGATGAGGCCCATTTCCGCTGAGGAATCTCGAGGCTAGTCACATCTAACATCGGGAAATTCCAAAGGGTCCTTCACACCCTTGCTGCACTCAAGAAGTTCCCCGACATACCCGTCTCCACTCGAGAGGAAGCACGAGAGTCCCGCCCACATCCAGAGGATCCCCGTTTCCGTCTCATAGCTCGAGAGTAGGGATCCTTTTCCTGCGTGGTGGGGAAAGAATTCCCCGCGTTCCCGTCGCATCTCAAGTGGACGCGCTCTCGACAGGAAAGGCGAGAGGAACTCCAGGGGTCGTGCCACCATTCCCAGAGTCCCCAGATGTCTCAGTCCATTCCAGGGAAACCTGTTTTCCCTGCACTGCCTCGACTTTCAAGCCGAGGATCGACTCACACCACGGTGGCACGTGGGACAGCCCTGTGGGAAAGCCTCGTGGGGAAGCCTCGTGGGAAAGCCTCGAGGGAAAGCTACAGATCCCTGATCGCCGCGAAGGGAAAGCGTGACCCTGCTGCTACAGCTCGGAAGGAAAGCCCACGTGCATGCCCCCACTCGAGACGAGGACTGACTCCTCTGGGGAGACTACCAGAAGTACCCCAAGATCCATGTCAGCACTGGAGAAGAATCCTCAGGTTTTGGCCCCGACTCCACACAAGGTCTTAGGCCCCGACATCGACGGAGAGGAATCCCGAGAGGCCCCCGAGCAACTCGCATGGGGACTGGCCTTTCCTGAGGCCACCAGAGCGGGTCCCTGAGGTCCCCGTAGTAAGTCGAGAGAACCTGCCGCAACTCGAGAAAATTCAGGAGGTTTACCCTCCAGGCGAGATGAGGCCCATTTCCGATGAGGCGTCTCGGAGGCTAATCACAGCTAACCCCTGGAACTTCCAAAGGGTCCTTCACACCCTTGCTGCAACTCAAGAAGTTCCCCGACATACCCGTCTCCACTCGAGAGGAAGCACGAGAGTCCCGCCCACATCCAGAGGAGCCCCGTTTCCGCCTCCTAGCTCGAGAGGAGGGATCCTTTCCCGGCGTGTTCCGGAAAGAATTCCCGGCATTCCCGTCGCAAGTCAAGAGGAGGCGCTGTCCACAGGAAAGGCGAGAGGAACTCCAGGGTCGTGCCACATTCGCAGAGTCCCCCAGATTTCTCAGTCCATTCCAGGGAAACCTGTTTTCCCTGGACTGCCTCGACTTTCAAGCCGAGGATCGACTCACACCACGGTGGCACGTGGGACAGTCCTGTGGGAAAGCCTCCTGGGAAAGCCTCGTGGGAAAGCGTCGAGGGAAAGCCCCTGATGCCTTGATCCACGCAAAGGGAAGCGTGACACTGCTGCTACAGCTCGGGAGGAAAGAGCACGTGCATGCCCCCACTCGAGACGAGGACTGACTCTCCTGGGGAGACTCCAGAAGTACCCCAAGATCCATGTCAGCACTGGAGAGGAATCCACAGGTTTCGGCACCGACTCCACTCAAGGTCTTAGGCCCCGGCATCGAGGGGAGAGGAATCCCGAGAGGCCCCCGAGCAACTCGCATGGTAACTGGCCTTTCCTGAGGCCACCAGAGCGGGTCCCTGAGGTCCCCGTCGTAAGTCGAGAGCACCTGCCGCAACTCGAGAAAATCCAGGAGGTTCTCCCCTCCAGGCAAGATGAGGACCATTTCCGCTGAGGCTTCTCGAGGCTAATCACAGCTAACCTCTGGAACTTCCAAAGGGTCCTTCACACCCTTGCTGCAACTCAAGAAGTTCCCCGACTTACCCGGCTCCACTCGAAAGGAAGCACGAGAGTCCCGCCCACATCCAGAGGAGACCCGTTTCTGCCTCCTAGCTCGAGAGGAGGGATCCTTTCCCTGCGTGGTCGGGAAAGAATTCCCGGCGTTCCGTCGCATCTCAAGAGGAGGCGCTCTCCACAGGAAAGGCGAGAGGAACTCCAGGGTCGTGCCACCATTCCCAGAGTGCCCCAGATGCTCAGTCCATAACAGGGAAACCAGTTTCCCAGCACTGCCTCGACTTTCAAGCCAAGGACGACTCACAACACGGTGGCATGTGAGACAGCCCAGTGGGTAAACGTCGTGGGAAAGCCTCGTGGCAAAGCCTCGTGAGAAAGCCTCCACGGAAAGCCACAGATTCCTGGATCCACACGAAGGGAAGCGTGACACTGATGCTACAGCTCTGGAGGAAATTGCACGTGCATGCATCCACTAGAGACGAGGACTGACTCACCTGGGAGACTCCAGAAGTACCCCAAGGTCCATGTAAGCACTGGAGAGGTTTTCTCAGGTTCCGGCACCGACTCCACACAAGGTATAAGGCGCCGGCATCGACGGGAGAGGAATCCCGAGAGGCCCCCGAGCAACTCGCATGGTGACTGGCCTTTCCTGAGGCCACCAGAGCGGGTCCCTGAGGACCCCGTCTTAAGTCCACAGCACCTGCCGCAACTCGAGAAAATTCAGGAGGTTCTCCCCTTCAGGCGACATGAGGCCCATTTGTGCTGAGGCGTCTCGAGACTAATCACACCTAACCTCTGGAACTTCCAAAGCGTCTTTCACACCCTTGCTGCAACTCAAGAAGTTCCTCGACATACCCGTTTCCCCTCGAGAGGAAGCACGAGAGTCCCGCCCACATCCAGAGGAGCCCCGTTTCCGCCTCATAGTTCCAGAGGAGGGATCCTTTCCATACGTGGTCGGGTAAGTATTCCTGGCGTTCCCGTCGCATCTCAAGAGGAGGCGCTCTCCACAGGAAAGGCGAGAGGAACTCCAGGGTCGTGCCACCATTCCCAGAGTCCCCCAGATGCTCAGTCCAAGCCAGGGAAACCAGTTTTCCCTGCACTGCCTCGACTTTCAAGCCGAGGATCGACTCATACAACGGTGGCACGTGGGACAGCCCTGTGGGAAAGCCTCGCGGGAAAGCCTCATGGGAAAGCCTCGAGGTAAACCCCTGAACCATTGATCCACAAGAAGGGAAGCGTGACACTCCTGCTATCAGCTCGGGAGCGCACGTGCATGCCCCCACTCGAGACGAGGACTGACTCCCCTGGGAGACTCCAGAAGTACCCCAAGATCCATGTCAGCACTGGAGAGGAATCTCAGGTTCCGGCACCGAACTCGCACAAGATCTGAGGCCCCGGCCTTGACGGGAGAGGAATCCCGAGAGGCCCCCGAGCCACTCGCATGGGGACTGGCCTTTCCTGAGGCCACCAGAGCGGGTCCCTGAGGTCCCCGTCGTAAGTCGAGAGCACCTGCCGCAACTCGAGAAAATCCAGGATGTTCTCCCCTCCAGGCGAGATGAGGCGCATTTCCGCTGAGCCGTTTTGAGGCTAATCACATCTAATATCTGGAACTTCCAAAGGGTCCTTCACACCCTTGCTGCAACTCAAGAAGTTCCCCGACATACCCGTCTCCACTCGAGAGGAAGCACGAGAGTCAGGCCCACATCCAGAAGAGCCCCATTTCCGCCTCCTATCCCGAGAGGAGGGATCCTTTCCCTGCGTGGTCGGAAAACAATTCCCGGTGTTCCCATCGCATCTCAAGAGGAGGCACTCTCCACGGGAAAGGCGAGAGGAACTCCAGGGTCGTGCCACCATTTACAGAGTCCTCCAGATGTCTAAGTCCATTCAAGGAAATCTGTTTTCCCTGCACTGTTTCGACTTTCAAGCCGAGGATCGACTCACACCACGGTGGCACGTGGGACAGCCCTGTGGGAAAGCCTCGTGGGAAAGCCTCGTGGGAAATCCTCGTAGGAAAGCCTTGAGGGAAAGCCTAGAATCCCTTGATCCACGCGAAGGGTAGAGTGACACTGCTGCTACAGCTCGGATGGAAAACGCACGTGCATGCCCCAATCGAGACGAGGACTGACTCCCCTCTAGAGACTCCAGAAGAACCCCAAGATCCATGTCAGCACTGGAGAGGAATCCTCAGGTTCCGACACCGACTCCACACAATGGTCTTACGCCCCGGCATCGACGGGAGAGGAATCCCGAGAGGCCCCCGAACAACTCGCATGGGGACTGGCCTTTCCTGAGGCCACCAGAGCGGGTCCCTGAGGTCCCCGTCGTAAGTCGAGAGCACCTGCCGCAACTCGAGAAAATCCAGGAGGTTCTCCCCTCCAGGCGAGATGAGGCCCATTTCCGCTGAGCCGTTTTGAGGCTAATCACATCTAACATCTGAAACTTCCAAAGGGTCCTTCACACCCTTGCTGAAACTCAGGAAGTTCCCGTGCATACCCGTCTCCACTCGAGAGGAAGCACGAGATGTCCCGCCCACATCCAGAGGAGCCCCGTTTCCGCCTCCTAGCTCGAGAGGAGCGATCCATTCCCTGCGTGGTCGGGAAAGAATTCCCGGCGTTGCCATCGCATCTCAAGAGTAGGCACTCTCCACGGGAAAGGCGAGAGGAACTCCAGGGTCTTGCTACCATTCCCAGAGTCCTCCAGATGTCTAAGTCCATTCAAGGGAAACCTGTTTTCCCTGCACTGTTTCGACTTTCAAGCAGAGGATCGACTCACACCACGGTGCCACGTGGGACAGCCCTGTGGGAAAGCCTCGTGGGAAAGCCTCGTGGGAAAGCCTCGAGGGAAAGCCACGGATCCCTTGATCCACGCGAAGGGAAGCGTTACAATGCTGCTACAGCTCGAGAGTAAAGCGCACTTGTATGACCCCCACTCGAGACGAGGACTGAAACCACTGGGGACAGTCCAGAAGTTCCCAAGATCCATTTCAGCACTGGAGAGGAATCCTCAGGTTCCGGAACCGACTCCACACAATGTCTTAGGCCCCGGCATCGACGGGAGAGGAATCCCGAGAGGTCCCCGAGCAACTCGCATGGGGACTGGCCTTTCCTGAGGCCTCCAGAGCCGGTCCCTGAGGTCCCCGTCGTTAGTCGAGAGCACCTGCCGCAACTCGAGAAAATCCAGGAGGTTCTCCCCTCCAGGCGAGATGAGGCCCATTTCCCGCTGAGGTGTCTCGAGGCTAATCACACCTAAACTCTGGAACTGCCAAAGGTTCCTTCACACCCTTGCTGCAACTCAGAAGTTCCCCGACATACCCGTCGCCCACTCGAGAGGAAAGCACGAGAGTCCCACCCACATCCAGAGCAGTCCCCGCTTTCCGCCTCCTAGCTTGAGAGGAGGGATCCTTTCCCTGCGTGGTCGGGACCAGAATTCCCGGCGTTCCCGTCGCATCTCAAGAGGAGTCGCTTTCCACAGGAAAGGCGAGAGGAACTTCAGAGTCGTACCACCATTCTCAGAGTCCCCCAGATGTCTCCGTCCATTCCAGGGAAACCTGTTTTCCCTGCACTGCCTCGACTTTCAAGCCGAGGATCGACTCACACCACGGTGGCACGTGGGACAGCCCTGTGGGAAAGCCTCGTGGAAAGCCCTCGTGGGAAGCCTCGGAATGCCACAGATCCTTGATCCACGCGAAGGGTAGCGTGACACTGCTCTACAGCTCGGAGGAAACGCACGTGCATGCCCACTCGAGACGAGGACTGACTCCCCTGGGGAGACTCCAGAAATACCCCAAGATCCATGTCAGCACTGGAGAGGAAACCTCAGGTTCAGGCACCGACTTCACACAAGTCTTAGGCCCAGGCATCTAAGGGAGAGGATCCCGAGAGGCCCCCGAGCAACTCGCATGGACTGGCCTTTCCTGAGGCCACCAGAGCGGGTCCCCTGAAGTCCCCATCGTAAGTCGAGAGCACCTGCCGCAACTCGAGAAAATCCATGAGGTTCCACCTCCAGGCGAGATGAGGCCCATTTCCGCTGAGCGTCTCGAGGCTAATCACATCTAACATCTGGAACTTCCAAAGGGTCCTTCACACCCTTGCTGCAACTCAAGAAGTTCCCCGACATACCCGATTCCACTCGAGAGGAAGCACGAGAGTTCCGCCCACATCCAGAGGAGCTCCGTTTCCCGCCTCCTTGCTCGAGAGACGGGTTCCTTTCTCTGCGTGGTCGGGAAAGAATTCCCGGCGTTCCTGTCGCATCTCAAGTGGAGGCACTCTCCACAGGAAAGGCGAGAGGAACTCCAGGGTCGTGCCACCATTCCCAGAGTCCTCCAGATATCTCAGTCCATTCCAGGGAAACCTGTTTTCCCTGCACTGTTTCGACTTTCAAGCCGAGGATCGACTCACACCACGGTGGCACTGGGAGAGCCCTGTGGGAAAGCGTCGTGGGAAAGCAAAGCCCCAGATCCTTGATCCACGCGAAGGGAAGCGTGACACTGCTGCTACAGCTCGGGAGGAAATCGCACGTGCATGCCCCCACTCGAGACGAGGACTGACTCCCCTGGGGGAGACTCCAGAAGTACCCAAGATCCATGTCAGCACTTGAGTGGAATCCTCAGGATCTGGCACCCACTCCACACAAGGTCTTAGGCCCGGCAACCGGCGAGAGGAACCCGAGAGGCCCCGAGCAACACGCATGGGGACTGGCCTTTCCTGAGGCCTCCAGAGCGGGTCCCTGAGGGAC
>NW_017199106.1:0-7449 GCF_001704415.2 Capra hircus | reverse complement strand
TCTCTGGTCGGGATGTTCCCGGGGAAAGTATTCCCCGGAGTTTCCGTCGCATCTCAAGAGAGGCGCTCTCCACTTGAAACGGGAGAGGAACTCCAGGTTCGTGCCACCGTTCCCACACTCCCCCGAGATGTCTCATTCCATTCCACGGAAAACTTTTTTCCCTGCACTGCCTCGACTTTCATTCTGAGGATCGACTCACACCACGGTGGCATGTGGGACAACCCTGTGGACAGCCTCGTGGGAAAGTCTCCTGAGAAAGCCTCGAGTGAAAGCCACAGATCCCATGATCCACGCGAAGGGAAGCGTGACACTGCTGCTACAGCTCGGGAGGAAAACCCACGTGCATATCCCCACTCGCGAAGAGGAATGACTCCCCTGGGAGACTCAGAGGTACCCAAGATCCATGTCAGCACTGGAGAGGAATCCTCAGGATCCGGCGCAGACTCCACACAAGGTCCCAGGGCCTGGCATCGACGGAGAGGAATCCCGAGAGGCCCCCGTGCAACTGCATGGGGACTGGCCTTTCCTGAGGCCACCAGAGCGGGTCCCTGAGGTCCCAGTCGTAAGTCGAGAGCACCTGCCGCAACTCGAGAAAATCAGGAGGTTCTCCCCTCCAGGCGAGATGAGGCCCGTTTCTGCTGAGGCGTCTCGAGGCTAATCCACCTAACCTCTCGAACTTCCAAAGGGTCCTTCACACCCTTGCTGCAACTCAAGAAGTTCCCCGACATACCCGTCTCCACTCGAGAGGAAGCACGAAGTCCCGCCCAAAAATCCAGAGCAGCCCGTTTCCGCCTCATACCTCGAGCGGAGGGATCCTTTCCCTGGCGTGGTCGGGAAGAATTCCCGGCGTTCCCGTCGCATCTCAAGAGGAGGCGCTCTCCACCGGAAAGGCGAGAGGAACTCCAGGGTCTTGCCACCATTCCCAGAGTCCCCCAGATGTCTCAGTCCATTCCAGAGAAACCTGTTTTCCCTGCACTGCGTCGACTTTCAAGCCGAGGATCGACTCACACCACGGTGGCACGTGGGACAGCCCTGTGGAAAGCCTCGTGGAAAGCCTCTTGGGAAAGCGTCGAGGGAAAGCCACAGATCCCTTGATCCACGCGAAGGGGAAGCACGACACTGCTGCTACAGCTCGGGAGGAAAGCGCACGTGCATGCCCCACTCGAGACGAGGACTGACTCCCCTGGGGAGACTCGAGAAATACCCAAGATCCATGTCAGCACTGGAGAGGAATTCTCAGGTTCCGGCACTGACTCCACACAAGGTCTTAGGCCCAGCATCGACGGGAGAGGAATCCCGAGAGGCCCCCGAGCAACTTGCACGGGGACTGGCCTTTCCTGAGGCCACCAGAGCGGGTCCCTGAAGTCCCCGTCGAAAAGTCGAGAGCACCTGCCGCAACTCGACAAAATCCAGGAGGTTCTACCCTCCAGGCGAGATGAGGCCCATTTCCGCAGAGGCGCCTCGAGGCTAATCACACTAACCTCTGGAACTTCCAAAAGGGTTCTTCACATCCTTGCTGCAACTCAAGAAGTTCCCTGACATACCCGTCTCCACTTGAGAGGAAGCACGAGAGTCCCGGCCACATCCAGAGGAGCCCCGTTTCCGCCTCCTAGCCTGAGATGAGGGATTCTTTCCCTGCGTGTTCGGGAAAGAATTCCCGGCGTTCCCGTCGCATCTCAAGAGGAGGCGCTCTCCACAGGAAAGGCGAGGAGGAACTCCAGGGTCGTGCCACCATTCCCAGAGACAACCAGATGTCTCAGTCCATTCCAGGGAAACCTGTTTTCCCTGCACTGCCTCGACTTTCAAGCCGAGGATCGACTCAAACCACGGTGGCACGTGGCAAAGCCCTGTGTGAAAGCCTCGTCGGAAAGCCCCTGATCCCTTGATCCACGCGAAGGGAAGTATGACATTGCTGCTACAGTTCGGGAGGAAAGCGCACGTGCATGCCCACTCGAGACGAGGACTGACTCCCCTGGGGAGACTCCAGAATTACCCCAAGGTCCATGTCAGCACTGAAGAGGAATCCTCAGGTTCCGGCACTGACTCCACACAACGTCTTAGGCCCGGCATCGACGGGAGAGGAATCCTGACAGGCCCCCGTGTAACTCGCAAGGAAATGGCCTTTCCTGAAGCCACCAGAGCGGGTCCCTGAGGTCCCGGTCATAAGTCGGAGAGCACCTGCCACAACCGATCAACTCCAGGAGTTCTACCCTCCAGGCGAGATCAGGCCCATTTCCGCTGAGGCGTCCTGAGGCTTATCACACCTGTACACTGGAAGTTCGAAGGGTCCTCCACACCGTTGCTGCATCTCAAGAAGTTCCCCGACATACCCGTCTCCACTCGAGAGGAAGCACGAGAGTCCCGACCGTATCCAGAGGAGCCCAGTTTCCACCTCCTAGCTCGAGAAGAGAGATCCTTTCCCTGCGTGCTCGGGAAAGAATTCCCGGCGTTCCCGTCGCTTCTCAAGAGAAGGCACTCTCCACAGGAAAGGCGAGAGGAACTCCAGGGTCGTGCCACCATTCGCAGAGTCACCCCAGATGTCTCAGTTCATTCCAGGGAAACCTGTTTTCCTGCAACTGTTTTGACTTTCAAGGCGAGGATCAAATCAACACCACGGTGGCACGAGGGACAGCCCTGTGGGAAAGCCTCGTGGGAAAGCCTCGAGGGAAAGCCACAGATCCCTTGATCCAAGCATAGGGAAGCGTGACACTGCTGCTTCAGCTCAGGAGGAAAGCGCACGTGCATGCCCCCACTTGAGACGAGGACTGACTCCCCTGGGGAGACTCCAGAAGTACCCCAAGATCCATGTCAGCACTGGAGAGGAATCCTCAGATACCGGCACCAACTCCACACAAGGTCTGAGGCCCTGACATTGACGGGAGACGAATCCCGAGAGGCCCCGTGCAACTCACATGGGGACTGGCCTTTTCCAGAGACTACCAGAGGGGGTCCCTGCGGTCCCCGTCGTAAGTCGAGAGCACCTGCCGCAACTCGAGAAAATCCAGAAGGTTCTCCCATCCAGGCGAGATGAGGCCCATTTTCGCTGAGGCGTCTCGAAGGCTAATCACACCTAACCTCTGGAACTTACAAAGGGTCCTTCCACACCCTTGCTGCAACTCAAGAAGTTCCCCGACATACCCGTCTCCACTCGAGAGGAAGCACGAGAGTCCCGCCCACATCCAGAGGAGCCCCGTTTCCGCTCCTAGCTCGAGAGGAGGGATCCTTTCCCTGCGTGGTCGGGAAATAATTCCCAGCATTTCCGTCGCATCTCAAGAGGAGGCGCTCTGAACAGGAAAGGCGAGAGGAACTCCACGGTCGTGCCACCATTCCCAGAGTCCCCCAGATGTCTCCGTCCATTCCAGGGAAACCTGTTTTCCCAGCACTGCGTCGACTTTCAAGGCTGAGGATCGACATCACACCACGGTGGCACGTGGGACAGCCCTGTGGGGAAAGCCTCGTGGGAAAGCCTCGTAGGGAAAGCCACAGATCCCTTGATCCACACGAAGGGAAAGCGCGACACTGCTGCTACACCTCGGGAGGAGAGCACACGTGAATTCTCCCACTCGAGAGGAGGACGGACTCCCCTGGGGAGACTCCAGAAGTACCCAAGATCCATGTCAGCACTGGAGAGCAATCCTCAGGTTCCGGCACCGATTCCACACAAGGTCTTAGGCCCCGCATCGACGGGAGAGGAATCCCGAGAGGCCCCCGAGCAACTCGCATGGGGACTGGCCTTTCCTGAGGCCACCAGAGCGGGTCCCTGAGGTCCCGTCGTAAGTCGAGAGCACCTGCCTCAACTCGAGAAAATTCATTAGGTTCTCCCCTCCAGGCGAGATGAGGCCCATTTCGCTTAGGCGTCTCGAGTCTAATCACTTCTAATATCTGGAAATTCCAAATGGTCATTCACACAATTGCTGCAACTCAAGAAGTTCCCCGACATACCCGTCTCCACTTGAGAGGAAGCACGAGAGTCCCGCCCACATCCAGAAGAGCCCCGTTTCCGCCTCCTACCTCGAGAGGAGGTATCCTTTCCCTGCGTGTTCTGGAAAGAATTCCTGGCATTTCCATCGCATCTAAAGAGGAGGCGCTCTCCACAGGAAAGGTGAGAGGAACTCCAGGGTCGTGCCACCATTCCCAGAGTCCCCCAGATGCCTCAGTTCATTTCAGGGAAACCTCTTTTCCCTGTACTGCCTCGACTTTCAAGCCGAGTATCGACTCACACCACGGTGGCACGTGGGACAGCCCTGTGGGAAAGCCTCGTGGGAAAGCCTTGTGGAAAAGACTCGAGGAAAAGCCACTGATTCCTTGATCCACTCGACGGGAAACATGACACTGCTGCCCCATCTCGGGAGGAAAGCGCACGTGCATGCCCCCAAACGAGACGAGGACTGACTCCCCTAGGGAGACTCCAAAAGTACCCCATCCATGTCAGCACTGGAGAGGAATGCTCAGGTTCCGGCACCGACTCTACACAAGGTCTTAGGCCCGGCATCGACGGGAGAGGAGGCCCTAGAGGCCCCCGAATTACTCGCATGGGACTGGCCTTTCCTGAGGCCACCAGAGCGGGTCCCTGAGGTCCCCGTCGTAAGTCGAGAGCACCTGCCGCAACTCAGGAAAATCCAGGAGGTTCGCCCCTCAGGCGAGATGAGGCCCATTTCCGCTGAGGCGCCTCGAGGCTAATCACACCTAACCTCTGGAACTTCCAAAGGGTCCTCACACCCTTGGTGTAACTCAACAAGTTCCCCGACATACCCGTCTCCACTCGAGAGGAAGCACGAGAGCCCCGCCCACATCCAGAGGAGCCCGTTTCCGCCTCCTAGCTCGAGAGGAGGGATCCTTTCCCTGCGTGGTCGGGAAAGAATTCAGGGCGTTCCCGTCGCTTCTCAAGAGAAGGCACTTTCCACAGAAAAGGCGAGAGGAACTCCAGGGTCGTGCCACCATTCCCAGAGTCCTCAGATGTCTCAGTCCATTCCAGGGATACCTGTTTTCCCTGCACTGCCTCGACTTCAAGCCGAGGGTCGATTCACGGCACGGTGGCACGTGGACAGCCTTGTGGGAAAGCCTCATGGGAAAGCCTCAAGGGAAAGCCACAGATCCTTTGATCCACTAGAAGGGAAGCGTGACACTGCTGCTACAGCTCGGGAGAAAGCGCAGGTGCATGCCCCCACTCGAGCCGAGGACTGACTCCCCTGGGGAGACTCCAGAAGTACCCCAAGATCCATGTAAGCACTGGAGAGGAATCCTCAGGTTCCGGCACCGACTCCACATAAGATCTCAGGCCCCGGCATCGACGGGAGAGGAATGCCGAGACGCCCCCGAGCAACGCGCATGGGGAATGGCCTTTCCTGAGGCCACCAGAGCGGGTCCCTGAGGTCCCCGTCGTAAGTCGAGAGCACCTGCCGCAACTCGAGAAAATCCAGGAGGTTCTACCCTCCAGGCGAGATCAGGCCCATTTCCGCTGAGGCGTCCTGAGGCTAATCACACCTGTACTCTGGAACTTCCGAAGGGTCCTCCACACCCTTGCTGCATCTCAAGAAGTTCCCCGACATACCCGTCTCCACTCGAGAGGAAGCACGAGAGTCCCCGACCATATCCAGAGGAGCCCCGTTTCCACCTCCTAGCTCGAGAAGAGGGATCCTTTCCCTGCGTGCTCGGGAAAGAATTCCCGGCGTTCCCGTCGCTTCTCAAGAGAAGGCACTCTCCACAGAAAAGGCGAGAGGAACTCCAGGGTCGTGCTACCATTCCCATAGTCCCCCAGATGTCTCAGTTCATTCCAGGGAAACCTGTTTTCCTGCACTGTTTTGACTTTCAAGCCGAGGATCAACTCACACCACGGTGGCACGAGGGACAGCCCTGTGGGAAAGCCTCGTTGGAAAGTCTCGTGTGAAAGCCTCGAGGGAAAGCCACAGATCCCTTGATCCAAGCATAGGGAAGCGTGGCACTGCTGCTTCAGCTCAGGAGGAAAGCGCACGTGCATGCCCCACTCGAGAGGAGGACTGACTCCCCTGGGGAGACTCCAGAAGTACCCCAAGATCCATGACAGCACTGGAGAGGAATGCTCAGGTTCCGGCACTGACTCCCCACAAGGTTTAGGCCCCAGCATCGACAGGAGAGGAATCCCGAGAGGCCCGAGCAACTCGCATGGGGACTGGCCTTTCCTGAGGCCACCAGAGCGGGTCCCTGAGGTCCCCGTCGTAAGTCGAGAGCCCTGCCGCAACTCGAGAAAATCCAGGAGGTTCTCCCCTCCAGGCGACATGAGGCCCATTTCCGCTGAGGCGTCTCGAGGCTTCTCACACCTAACCTCTGGAACTTCCAAAGGTCCTTCACACCTTGCTGCAACTCAAGAAGTTCCCCGACATACCCGTCTCCACTCGAGAGGAAGCACGAGAGTCCCGCCACATCCAGAGGAGCCCCGTTTCCGCCTCCTAGCTTGAGAGGAGGGATCCTTTCCCTGCGTGTTCGGGAAAGAATTCCCGGCGTTCCCGTCGCATCTCAAGAGGAGGCGCTCTCCACAGGAAAGGCGAGAGGAACTCCACGGTCGTGCCACCATTCCCAGAGACAACCAGATGTCTCGTCCATTCCAGGGAAAACTGTTTTCCTGCACTGCCTCGACTTTCAAGCGAGGATGGACTCACACCCACGGTGGCACGTGGGAGAGCCTTTGTGGGAAAGCCTCGTGGGAAAGCCTCGTGGGAAAGCCTCGAGGGAAAGCCCCTGATCCTTTGATCCTCGCGAGGGGAAAGGGAGACACTGCTGCTACGCTCGGGGAGAAAGCGCACGTGCATGCCCCACTCGAGACGCGTACTGACTCCCCTGGGGAGACTCCAGAAGTACCCAAGATCCATGTCAGCAATGGAGAGGAATCCTCAGGTTGCGTCACTGAGTCCACACAAGGTCTTAGCCCCAGCATCGACGGGAGAGGAATCCCGAGAGGCCCCGAGCAACTCGCATCGGGACTGGCCTTTCCTGAGGCCACCAGAGCGGGTCCCAGGGGTCCCCGTCGTAAGTCGAGAGCACCTGCCGCAACTCGAGAAAATCCAGGAGGTTCTCCCCTCCAGGCTATATGAGGCCCATTTCCGCTGAGGCATCTTGAGGCTAATCACACCTAACCTCTGGGAATTCCAAAGGTCCCTCACACCCTTTCTGCAACTCAAGAAGTTCCCCGACATACCCGTCTCGACTCGAGAGGAAGCACGAGAGTTCTGCCCACATCCAGAGGAGCCCCGTTTCCGCCTCCTAGCTTCGAGAGGAGGGATCCTTTCCCTGCATGGTGGGGAAAGAATTTCCGGCGTTCCCGTCGCATCTCAAGAGGAGGCTCTCTCCATAGGAAAGGCGAGAGGAACTCCAGGGTCGGGCCACCATTCCCAGAGTCCCCCAGATGTCTGGTCCATTACAGGGAAACCTGTTTCCCCTGCCTGCCTCGACTTTCAAGCGAGGATCGACTCACAC
>NW_017199105.1:0-7450 GCF_001704415.2 Capra hircus | reverse complement strand
GGATCCTTTCCCTGCGTGGTCGGGAAAGAATTCTCGGCGTTCCCGTCGCATCTCAAGAGGGACGCTTTACACAGGAAAGGCGTGAGGAACTCCAGGGTCGTTCCACCATTCCCAGAGTCCCCCAGATGTCTCAGGCCATTCCAGGGAAACCTGTTTTCCCTGCACTGCCTCGACTTTCAAGCCGAGGATCGTCTCACACGACGGTGGCACGTGCGACAGCCCTGTGGAAAGCCTCGTGGAAAGTCTCATGGGAAAGCCTGGAGGGAAAGCCACAGATCCCTTGATCCACGCGAAGGGGAGCGTGACACTGCTGCTACAGCTCGGGAGGAAAGCACACGTGCATGCCCTTACTCGGGGAAGGACTGACTCCCCTGTGGAGTCTCCAGAAGTACCCCAAGATCCAAGTCAGCACTGGAGAGAATTCTCAGGTTCCGGCACCGACTCCCCACAAGGTCTTAGGCCCCGGCCTCGATGGGAAAGGAATCCTGATAGGCCCCGAGCAACTCGCATGGGGACTGGCCTTTCCTGAGGCCACCAGAGCGGGTCCCTGAGGTCCCCGTCGTAACGCGAGAACACCTGCAGCAACTCAAGAAAATGCAGGAGGTTCTCCCCTCCAGGGAGATGAGGACCATTTCCTCTGAGGCGTCCCCAGGCTAATCACACCTAACCTCTGGAACTTCCAAAGGGGTCCTTCACACCCTTGCTGCAACTCAAGAAGTTCCCGACATACCCGTCTCCACTCGAGAGGAAGCACGAGAGTCCCGCCCAATCCAGAGGAGCCCAGTTTCCGCCTCCAAGCTCGAGAAGAGGGATCCTTTCCCTGCGTCGTCGTGAAAGAATTCCCGGCGGTTGCGTCGCATCTCAAGAGGAGGCCGTCTCTACAGGAAAGCCGAGAGGAACTCCAGGGTCATGCCACCATTCCCAGAGTCCCCCAGATGTCTCAGTCTATTCCAGGGAAACCTGTTTTTCCCTGCACTGCCTCGACTTTCAAGCCGAGGATCAACTCACACCATGGTGGCACGGGGGAAAACCCTGTGGGAAAGCCTCGTGGGAAAGGGAAAGCCTCATGGGAAACCCTCGAGGGAAAGCCACAGATCCCTTGATCCAAGCGAAGGGAAGCGTGACACTGCTGCTAAAGCTCGGGAGGAAAGCGCACCTGCATGCCCACACTCGAGACGAGGACTGACTCCCCTGGGGAGACTCCAGAAGTACCCCAAGGTCCATGTCAGCCCTGGAGAGGAATCCTCAGGTTCCGGCACCGACTCCACGGAAGGGCTTAGGCCCCGGCATCAGGGGAGAGGAATCCCGAGAGGCCCCCGAGCAACTCGTATGGGGACCTGCCTTTCCTGAGGCCACCAGAGCGGGTTCCTGATGTCCCCGTCGTAAGTCAAGAGCACCTGCCGCAACTCGAGAAAATCCAGGAGGTTCTCCCTTCCAGGCGAGATGAGGCCCATTTCCGCTGAGGCGTCTCGAGGCTAATCACACCAAACCTCTGGAACTTCCAAAGGGTCCTTCACACCCTTGCTGACAACTCAAGAAGTTCGCTGACATACCCGTCTCCACTCGAGAGGAAGCACGAGAGTCCCGCCCACATCTAGAGGAACCCCGTTTCCGCCTCCTAGCTCGAGAGGAGGGATCCTTTCCCTGCATGGTCGGGAAAGAATTCCCGGCGTTCCCGTCGCATCTCAAGAGGAGGCGCTCTCCACAGGAAAGGCGAGCGGAACTCCAGGGTCGTGCCACCATTCCCAGAGTCCCCCAGATGTCTCAGTCCATTCCAGGGAAACTTTTTTCCCTACACTGCCTCGACTTTCAGGACGAGGATCGACTCACACCACGGTGGCACGTGGGACAGCCCTTTGGGAAAGCCTCGAGGGAAAGCCACAGATCCCTTGATCCACGCGAAGGGAACCATGACACTGCTGCTGCAGCTCGGGAGGAAAGCGCACGTGCATGCTCCCACTCGAGACAAGGACTGACTCCCCTGGGAGACTCCAGAAGTACTCCAAAATCCATGTCAGCACTGGAGAGGAAACCTCAGTTTCCGGCACCGACTCCACACAAGTTCTTAGGCCCCGGCACCGACGGGAGAGGAATCCCGAGAGGTCCCCGTGCAACTTGCATGGGGACTGGCCTTTCCTGAGGCCACCAGAGAGGGTCCCTGAGGGCCCCGTCGTAGGTCGAGAGCACCTGCCACAACTTGAATAAATCCAGGAGGTTCTCCCTTTCAGGCGAGATGAGGACCATTTCTGCTGAGACGTCTCGAGGACTAATCACACCTAACCTTTGGAAGTTACAAAGCGTCCTTCACACTCTTTCTGCAACTCAAGAAGTTCCCCGACATACCCGTTTCCACTCGAGAGGAAGCACGAGTAGTCCCGCCCACATCCAGATGAGCCCCGTTTTCCGCCTCATAGCTCAACAGGAGGGATCCATTCCCTGCGTGGTCGGGAAAGAATTCCCGGCATTCCCGTCACATCTCAAGAGGGAGCGCTCTCCACAGGAAAGGCGAGAGGTACTCCAGGGTCGTGCCACCATTCCCAGATCCCCAGATGTCTCAGTCCATTCCACAGAAGCCTGTTTTCCCGGCACTGACTCAACTTTCAAGACGAGGATCGACTGACACCACGGTGGCACGTGGGACATCACCTTGGGAAGCGTCGTGGGAAAGCCTGGTGGGAAGCCGTCCTCGCTGCCCGACCACCCTGCCACGTGACTGCTGCTCCCAGTCGCCTCATTCCCCCATCGGCCAGGCCCCCTGGGTCTCAGTCCCCCAGCGCACTGGATCTCATCGTCCCTCCACAGCACCCCCGACGGCCACCCTCCCCCCGATCCAGACCCCCCTCGAGTGCACTCCGGCTCCCACCAGCTCCCACGACGCTTCCGGGTGTCCCAGTCCACCGATGTCCTCGTCTTGAAAGTTGAGTCAGTGCCGGGAAAACAGGCTTCTGTGGAATGGACTGAGACATCTGGGGGATCTGGGAATGGTGGCACGACCCTGGAGTACCTCTCGCCTTTCCTGTGGAGAGCGCTCCCTCTTGAGATGTGACGGGAATGCCGGGAATTCTTTCCCGACCACGCAGGGAATGGATCCCTCCTGTTGAGCTATGAGGCGGAAACGGGGCTCATCTGGATGTGGGCGGGACATCTCGTGCTTCCTCTCGAGTGGAAACGGGTATGTCGGGGAACTTCTTGAGTTGCAGAAAGAGTGTGAAGGACGCTTTGTAACTTCCAAAGGTTAGGTGTGATTAGTCTCGAGACGTCTCAGCAGAAATGGTCCTCATCTCGCCTGAAAGGGAGAACCTCCTGGATTTATTCAAGTTGTGGCAGGTGCTCTCGACCTACGACGGGGGCCCTCAGGGACCCTCTCTGGTGGCCTCAGGAAAGGCCAGTCCCCATGCAAGTTGCACGGGGACCTCTCGGGATTCCTCTCCCGTCGGTGCCGGGGCCTAAGAACTTGTGTGGAGTCGGTGCCGGAAACTGAGGTTTCCTCTCCAGTGCTGACATGGATTTTGGGAGTACTTCTGGAGTCTCCCCAGGGGAGTCAGTCCTTGTCTCGAGTGGGAGCATGCACGTGCGCTTTCCTCCCGAGCTGCAGCAGCAGTGTCATGGTTCCCTTCGCGTGGATCAAGGGATCTGTGGCTTTCCCTCGAGGCTTTCCCAAAGGGCTGTCCCACGTGCCACCGTGGTGTGAGTCGATCCTCGTCCTGGAAAGTCGAGGCAGTGTAGGGAAAAAAGTTTCCCTGGAATGGACTGAGACATCTGGGGGACTCTGGGAATGGTGGCACGACCCTGGAGTTCCGCTCGCCTTTCCTGTGGAGAGCGCCTCCTCTTGAGATGCGACGGGAACGCCGGGAATTCTTTCCCGACCATGCAGGGAAAGGATCCCTCCTCTCGAGCTAGGAGGCGGAAACGGGGTTCCTCTAGATGTGGGCGGGACTCTCGTGCTTCCTCTCGAGTGGAGACGGGTATGTCAGCGAACTTCTTGAGTTGCAGCAAGGGTGTGAAGGACCCTTTGGAAGTTCCAGAGGTTTGGTGTGATTAGCCTCGAGACGCCTCAGCGGAAATGGGCCTCATCTCGCCTGGAAGGGAGAACCTCCTGGATTTTCTCGAGTTGCGGCAGGTGCTCTTGACTTACGACGGGGACATCAGGAACCCGCTCTGGTGGCCTCAGGAAAGGCAGGTCCCCATACGAGTTGCTCGGGGGCCTCTCGGGATTCCTCTCCCCTGATGCCGGGGCCTAAGCCCTTCGCGTGGAGTCGGTGCCGGAACCTGAGGATTCCTCTCCAGGGCTGACATGGACCTTGGGGTACTTCTGGAGTCTCCCCAGGGGAGTCAGTCCTCGTCTCGAGTGTGGGCATGCAAGTGCGCTTTTCCTCCCGAGCTTTAGCAGCAGTGTCACGCTTCCTTCGCTTGGATCAAGGGATCTGTGGCTTTCCCTCGAGGGTTTTCCCATGAGCTTCAGAGGCTTTCCCACGAGGCTTTCCCACAGGGTTTTCCCCCGTGCCACCATGGTGTGAGTTGATCCTCGGCTTGAAAGTCGAGGCAGTGCAGGGAAAACAGGTTTCCCTGGAATAGACTGAGACATCTGGGGGACTCTGGGAATGGTGGCATGACCCTGGAGTTCCTCTCGGCTTTCCTGTAGAGACGGCCTCCTCTTGAGATGCGACGCAACCGCCGGGAATTCTTTCACGACGACGCAGGGAAAGGATCCCTCTTCTCGAGCTTGGAGGCGGAAACTGGGCTCCTCTGGATTGGGCGGGACTCTCGTGCTTCCTCTCGAGTGGAGACGGGTATGTCGGGGAACTTCTTGAGTTGCAGCAAGGGTGTGAAGGACCCTTTGGAAGTTCCAGAGGTTAGGTGTGATTAGCCTGGGGACGCCTCAGAGGAAATGGTCCTCATCTCCCCTGGAGGGGAGAACCTCCTGCATTTTCTTGAGTTGCTGCAGGTGTTCTCGCGTTACGACGGGGACCTCAGGACCCGCTCTGGTGGCCTCAGGAAAGGCCAGTCCCCATGCGAGTTGCTCGGGGGCCTATCAGGATTCCTTTCCCATCGAGGCCGGTGCCTAAGACCTTGTGGGGGAGTCGGTGCGGAACCTGAGAATTTCTCTCCAGTGCTGACTTGGATCTTGGGGTACTTCTGGAGACTCCACAGGGGAGTCAGTCCTTGTCCCGAGTAAGGGCATGCACGTGTGCTTTCCTCCCGAGCTGTAGCAGCAGTGTCACGCTCCCCTTCGCGTGGATCAAGGGATCTGTGGCTTTCCCTCCAGGCTTTCCCATGAGACTTTCCCACGAGGCTTTTCCACAGGGCTGTCGCACGTGCCACCGTCGTGTGAGACGATCCTCGGCTTGAAAGTCGAGGCAGTGCAGGGAAAACAGGTTTCCCTGGAATGGCCTGAGACATCTGGGGGACTCTGGGAATGGTGGAACGACCCTGGAGTTCCTCACGCCTTTCCTGTGTAAAGCGTCCCCTCTTGAGATGCGACGGGAACGCCGAGAATTCTTTCCCGACCACGCAGGGAAAGGATCCCTCCTCTCGAGCTATGAGGCGGAAACGGGGCTCCTCTGGATGTGGGCGGGACTCTCGTGCTTCCTCTCGAGTGGAGACGGGTATGTCGGGGAACTTCTTGTGTTGCAGCAAGGATGTGAAGAACGTTTTGGAAGTTCCAGAGTTTAGGTGTGATTAACCTGGGGACGCCTCAGAGGAAATGGGCCTCATGTCGCCTGGAGGGGAGAACCTCCTGGATTTTCTCGAGTTGCGGCAGGTGCTCTCGACTTATGACGGGGACCTCAGGGACCCGCTCTAATGGCCTCAGGAAAGGCCAGTCCCATGCTAGTTACTCGGGGCTCTCGGGATTCCTCTCCCGTCGATGCCGGGGCCTAAGACCTTGTGTGGAGTCGGTGCCGGAACGTGAGGATTCCTCTCCAGGGCTGACGTGGATCTTGGGGTACTTCTGGACTCTCCTCAGGGTAGTCAGTCCTCGTCTCGAGTGGGGGCATGCACGTGCGCTTTCCTCCCGAGCTGTAGCAGCAGTGTCGTGCTTCTCTTCGCGTGGATCAAGGGATCAGGGCCTTTCCCACGACGCTTCACATAGGGCTGTCCCACGTGCCACCGTGATGTGAGTCGATCCTCGGATTGAAAGTCGAGGCAGTGCAGGGAAAACAGGTTTCCCTGAAATGGACGGAGACATCTGGTTGACTCTGGGAATGGTGGCACGACGCTGGAGTTCCTCTCGCCTTTCCTGTGAAGAGCGCCTCCTCTTGAGATTCGACGGATCGCCGGGAATTCTTTCCGACCACGCAGGGAAAGGATCCCTCCTCTCGAGCTAGGAGTCGGAAACGGGGCTCCTATGGATGTTGCCGGGACTCTCGTGCTTCCTCTCGAGTGGAGACGGGTATGTCGGGGAACTTCTTGAGTTGCAGCAAGGGTGTGAAGGACCCGTTGGAAGTTCCAGATGTTAGATGTGATTAGCCTCGAGACGCCTCTGCGGAAATGGGCCTCATCTCGCCTGGAGGCGAGAACCTCCTGGATTTTCTCGAGTTGCGGCAGGTGCTCTCGACTTACGACTGGGACCTCAGGGACCCGCTCTGGTGGCCTCAGGAAAGGCCATTCCCCATCCGAGTTGTCCGGGGGCCTCTCGGATTCCTCTCCCGTCGATGCCGGGGCCTAAGTCCTTGTGTGGAGTCAGTGCCGGAACGTGAGGATTCCTCTCCAGTGCTGACATGGATCTTGGGGTACTTCTGGAGTCTCCCCAGTGGAGTCAGTCCTCGTCTCCAAGGGAGGCATGCACGTGCGCTTTCCTCCCCAGCTTTTGCAGCAGTGTCACGCTTCCCTTTGCTTGGATCAAGGGATCTGTGGCTTTTCCTCGAGGATTTCCCGCAGGGCTTTCCCACAGGGCTGTCCCACGTGCCACCGCGGTTTGAGTCGATCCTCGGCTTGAAAGTCGAGGGAATGCAGGGAAACAGGTTTCCCTGGAATGGACTGAGACATCTGGGGGACTCTGGAATGGTTGCACGACCCTGGAGTCCCTCTCGCCTTTCCTGTGAGAGCGCCTCCCCTTGAGATGCGACGGGAATGACGGGAATTCTTTCCCGAGCACGAAGGGAAAGGATCCCGCCTCTCGAGCTAGGAGGCGGAAATGGGCTCCTCTGGATGTGGGCGGCTCTCGTGCTTCCTTTCGAGTGGAGACAGGTATGTCCGGAATTCTTGCGTTGCAGCAAGGGTGTGAAGAACACTTTGGAAGTTCCAGAGGTTTAGGTGTGATTAGCTTGGAGACGCCTCAGCGGAAATGGCCTCATCTCGCCTGGAGGGGAGAACCTCCTGGATTTTCTCGAGTTGCGGCAGGTGCTATCGACTTACGTCCGGGACCTCAGGACCCGCTCTGGTGCCTCAGGAAAGGCCAGTCCCCTTGCGAGTTGCTCGGGGCCTCTCGGGATTCCTCTCCATCGATGCC
>NW_017199104.1:0-7450 GCF_001704415.2 Capra hircus | reverse complement strand
CGGGGAACTTCTTGAGTTGCAGCAAGGTGTGAAAGACCCTTGAAGTTCCAGAGTTTACGTGTGATTTAGCCTCGAGACGCCTCTGCGGAAATGGGCCTCATCTCGCCTGGAGGGGAGAACCTCCTGGATTTATCTCGAGTTGAGGCAGTGCTCTCGACTTACAAGGGGACCTCAGGGACCCGCTCTTCTGATGGCCTCAGGAAAGGCCAGACCCCATGCGAGTTGCTCGTGGGCCTCTCGGGATTCCTCTCCCTTCAATGCCGGGGCCTAAGGTCTTTGAGAGAGTCGGTGCCGGAACCTGAGGATTCCTCTCCAGTGCTGACATGGATTTGGGGTACTTCTGGAGTCTCCCCAGCGGGAGTCAGTCCTCGTCTCGAGTGGGGGCATGCACGTGCAATTTCCTCCCGAACTGTAGCAGCATTGTCACGCTTCCCTTCGCCGGGATCAAGGGATCTGTGGCTTTCCCTGGAGACTTTCACACGAGGCTTTCCCACGACGCTTTCCCACATGGTGTACCACGTGCCACCGTGATGTGAGTCGATCCTCGGCTTGAATGTCGAGGCAGTGCAGGGAAAACAGGTTTCCCTGGAATGGACTGAGACATCTGGGGGACTCTGGAAAGGTGGCACGACCCTGGAGTTCCTCTCGCCTTTCCTGTGGAGCGCGACTCCTCTTGAGATGCGACGGGAACGCCGGGATTTCTTTCCCGATGACGCAGGGAAGGATTCCTCCTCTCGAGCTAGTAGGCAGAAACGGTGCTCCACTGGATGTGAGCGGGACTCTCGTGCTTCCTCTCGAGTGGAGACGGTATGTCGGGGAACATCTTGAGTTGCAGCCAGGGTGTGAAGCACCCTTTGGAAGTTCCAGAGATTAGGTGTGATTAGCCTCGAGACGCCTCAGCAGAAATGGGCCTCATCTCGCCTGGAGGGGAGAACCTCCTGGATTTTCTCGAGATGCGGCAGTTGCTCTCGACTTACGACGGGGACCTCAAGGGACCCGCTCTGGGGGCCTCAGAAAAGGCCAGTCCCCATGCGAGTTGCTCGGGGCCTCTCGGGATTCCTCTCCCGTCGATGCCGGGGCCTAACACCTTGTGTGGAGTCTGTTCCGGAATCTGAGGTTTCCTGTGCAGTTCTGACATGGATTTTGGGGTACTTCTGGCGTCTCCCAGGGGAGTCAGTCCTCGTCTCGAGTGGGGGCATGCACCTGCGCTTTCCTCCCTAGCTGTAGCAGCAGTGTCATGCTCCAGTCGCATGGATCAAGGTATCAGTGGCTTCCCTCGAGGCTTCCCACGATGCTTTCCAACAAGGCTTTCCCACGAGGATTTCCCACAGGGCTGTCCACGTGCCACCGTGGTGTTAGTCGATCCTCGGCCTTGAAAGTCGAGGCAGTGCAGGGAAAACAGGTCTCCCTGAAATGGACTGAGACATCTGGGGGACTCTGGGATTGGTGGCACGACCATGGAGCTTCCTCTCGCCTTTCCTCTGGAGAGCGCCACCTCTTGAGAGGCGTCGGGAACGCCGGAAATCTTTCTCGACCACGCAAGGAAAGGATCCCTCCTCTCGAGCTAGGAGGCGGAAACGGGGCTCCTCTGGATGTGAGCGGGACTCTCGTGCTTCCTCTCAAGTGGAGACGGGTATGTCGGGAACTTCTTGAGTTGCAGCAAGGGTGTGAATGACCCTTTGGAAGTTCCAGAGGATAGGTGTGATTAGCCTCGAGACGCCTCTGCGGAAATGGGCCTCATCTCGCCTGGACGGGGAAAACCTCCTGGATTTTCTCGAGTTGCGGCAGGTGCTGCTCTCGACTTACGACGGGGACCTCAGGGACCCGCTCTGGTGGCCTCAGGAAAGGCCAGTCCGCATGCGAGTTGCTCGGGCGGCCTCTCGGGGATTCCTCTCCCGTCGATGCCGGGGCCTAAGACCTTGTGTGGAGTCGGTGCCGGAACCTGAGGATTCTTCTCCAGTGCTGACATGGATCTTGGGCTACTTCTGGAGTTCCACAGGGGAGTCTTTCGTCGTCTCGAGTGGGGGCATGCATGTGCGCTTTCCTCCGAGATGAAGCAGCAGATTCACGCTTCCCTTCCCGTGGATCAAGGGATCTGTGGCTATCCCTCGAGGCTTTCCCACGAGGCTTCCCACAGGTTTGTACCACGTGCCACCGTGGTGTGAGTCGTTCCTCGGCATGAAAGTCGAAGCAGTGCAGGGTAAACAGGTTTCCCTGGAATGGACTGATAAATCTGGGGGACTCTGGAATGGGCGAACGACCCTGGAGTTCCTCTCGCCTTTCCTGTGGAGAGCGCCTCCTCTTGAGATGCGACGAGAACGCCGGGAATTCTTTCCCGACCACGCAGGGAAAGGATCCCTCCTCTAGAGCTAGGGGGCTGAAACGGGGCTCCTCTGGATGTGGGCGGGACTCACGTGCTTCCTCTCGAGTGGAGACGGGTATGTCGGGGTACTTCTTGAGTTGCAGCAAGGGTGTGAAGGACCATTTGGAAGTTCCAGAGGTTAGGTGTGATTAGCCTCGAGACGCCTCAGCGAAATGGGGCTCACCTCGCCTGGAGGGGAGAAACTCGTGGATTATCTCGAGTTGCGGCAGGTGCTCTCGACTTACAACTGGGACCTCAGGGACCCGCTCTGGTGGCCTCACGAAAGGCCAGTCCCCATGCGAGTTGCTCGGGGCATCTTGGGTTTCCTCTCCCGTCGAAGCCGGGGCCTAAGATCTTATGTGGAGTCTGTGGCAAAACCTGAGAATCACTCTCCATTGCTGACATGGATCTTGGGGTACTTCTGAAGTCTACCCAGGGGAGTCAGTCCTCCTCTAAGTGGTGGCATGCACGTGCGCTTTCCTCCCGAGCTGTAGCAGCAGTGTCACGCTTCCCTTCGCGTGGATCAAGGGATCTGTGGCTTTGCCTCGAGGCTTTCCCAGGAGGCTTTTCCACGATGCTTTCCCACAGGGCTGTCCCACGTGCCACCGTGGTGTGAGTCGATCCTCGGCTTGAAAGTCGAGGCAGTGCAGGGAAAACAGGTTTCCCTGGAATGGACTGAGAAATCTGGGGGACTCTGGGAATGGGCGAACGACCCTGGAGTTCCTCTCGCCTTTCCTGTGGAGAGTGCCTCCTCTAGAGATGCAACGGGAACGCCGGAAATTCGTTCCCTACCCTGCAGGGAAAGGATCCCTCCTCTCGAGCTAGGAGGCGGAAACGGGACTCCTCTGGATGTGGGCGGGTCTCTCGTGCTTCCTCTCGAGTGGAGACGGGTATGTCGGGGAACTTCTTGAGTTGCAGCAAGGGTGTGAACGACCGTTTGGAATTTTCAGAGGTTAGGTGTGATTAGCCTCTAAACACCTCAGCAGAAATGGGCCTCATCTCGCCTGGAGGGGAGAAACTCCTGGATTTTATTGACTTGTGGCAGGTGCTCTCGACTTACGACGGGTACCTCAGGGACCCACTCTGGTGGCCTCACGAAAGGCCAGTCCCCAAGCGAATTGCTCGGGGGCCTCTCGGGATTCCTCTCTCCTCGATGCCGGTGCATAAGACCTTGTGTGGAGTCGGTGCCGGAACCTGAGGATTCCTCTCCAGTGCTGACATGGATCTTGGGGTACTTTTGGAGTCTCCCCAGGGGAGTCAGTCCTCGCCTCGAGTGGGGCATGCACGTGCGCTTTCCTCCCCAGCTGTAGCAGCAGTGTTGCGCTTCCCTTCGCATGGATCACGGCATTTGTGGATTTCCTTCGAGGCTTTCCCGCGAGGCTGTCCCACGAGGCTTTCCCACAGGGCTGTCCCACGTGCCACCGTGGTGTGAGTCGATCCTCGCTTGAAAGTGGAGGAAGTGCAGGGAAAACAGGTTTCCCTGGAATTGACTGAGACATCTGGGGGACTCTGGGAATGGTGGCACGACCCTGGATTTCCTCTCGCCTTTCTTGTGGAGAGCGCTCCGCTTGAAATGCTATGGGAACCCCGGGAATTCTTTCCTGACCACGCAGGGAAAGGATCCCTCCTCTCGAGCTTGGAGGCGGAAACGGGGCTCTTCTGGATGTGAGCGGGACTCTCGTGCTTCCTCTCAAGTGGAGACGGGTATGTCGGGAAACTTCTTTAGTTGCAGCAAGGGTGTGAATAACCGTTTGGAAGTTCCATAGGTTAGGTGTGATTAGCTTCGAGACTCCTCAGCGGACAAGGGCCTCATCTCGCTTGGAGGGGAAAACCTCCTGGATTTTCTCGAGTTGCGGCAGGTGCTCTCGACTTACGATGGAGACCTCAGGGACCCGCTCTGGTGGACACAGGAAAGGCCAGTCCCCATGGGAGTTGCTCCGGGGCCTCTCGGGATTCCTCTCCCGTCGATGCCGGGGCCTAAGTCCTTGTGTGGTATCGGAGGCGGGACCTGAGGATTCCTCTGCAGTGCTGACATGGATGTTGGGATACTTCTGGAGTCTCCCCAGGGGAGTCAGTCCTCGTCTCGAGTGGGGTCATGCTCGTGCGCTTTCCTCCGGAGCTGTAGCAGCAGAGTCACACTTCCCTATGCGTGGATCAAAGCATCTGTGGCTTTCCCTCGAGGCTTTCCCATGAGGCTTTCCCACGAGGCTTTCCCACAGGGCTCTCCGACGTGCCACCCTGGTGTGAGTCGATCCTCGGCTTGAATGTCGAAGCAGTGCAGGGAAAACAGGTTTCCCTGGAATGGACTGAGATATCTGGGGGACTCTGGGAAAGGTGGCACGACCCTGGAGTTCCTCTCGCCTTTCCTGTGGAGAGCGCCTCCTCTTGAGATGCCGACGGGAACGCCGGGATTTCTTTCCCGATGACGCAGGGAAAGGATCCCTCCTCTAGAGCTAGTAGGCAGAAACGGGGCTCCTCTGGATGTGGGCGGGACTCTCGTGCTTCCTCTCGAATGGAGACGGTATGTCGGGGAACATCTTGAGTTGCAGCCAGGGTGTGAAGCACCGTTTGGAAGTTCCAGAGATTAGGTGTGATTAGCCTCGAGACGCCTCAGCAGAAATGGGCCTCATCTCGCCTGGAGGGGAGAACCTCCTGGATTTTCTCCAGATAGGGCAGTTGCTCTCGACTTACGACGGGGACCTCAAGGACCCGCTCTGGGGGCCTCAGAAAAGGCCAGTCCCCATGCGAGTTGCTCGGGGCCTCTCGGATTCCTCTCCCGTCGATGTCGGGGCCTAAGACCTTGTGTGGAGTCGGTGCCGGAATCTGAGGATTCCTGTGCAGTGCTGACATGGATCTTGGGGTACTTCTGGAGTCTTCCCAGGGGAGTTAGTCCTCGTCTCGAGTGGGGGACATGCGCTTTCCCCTAGCTGTAGCAGCAGTGTCATCCAATCAAGATCAGGCTTTCCCACGATGCTTTCCAACAAGGCTTTCCCACGAGGCTTTCCCAGCAGGGTTTCCAACGAGGCTTTCCCCCAGTGATGTCCCACGTGCCACGTGGTGATCCTCGGTTTGAAAGTCGAGGCAGTGCAGGGAAAACAGGTTTCCCTGGAATGGACTGAGACATCTTGGGGACTCTGGGAATGTGGCACGACCCTGGAGTTCCTCTCGCCTTTCTTGTGGAGAGCGCCTCCTCTTGAGATGCGACGGGAACGCCGGAATTCTTTGCCGACCACGAAAGGAAAGGATCCCTCCTCTCGAGCTAGGAGGCGGAAACGGGGCCCCTCTGTATGTGGGCGGACTCTCGTGCTTCCTCTTGAGTGGTGACGGGTATGTCGGGGAACTTCTTGAGATGCAGCAAGGCTGTGAAGGACCCTTTGGAAGTTCCAGAGGTTAGGTGTGATTAGCCTCGAGTCGCCTCAGCGGAAATGGGCCTCATCTCGCCTGGAGAGGACAACCTCCTGGATTTTCTCGAGTTGCGGCAGGTGCTCTCGACTTACGACGGAGACCTCAGGGACCCGCTCTGGTGGCCTCAGGAAAGGCCAGTCCCCATGAGAGTTGCTCGGGGGCCTCTCGGGATTCCTCTCCGTTGATGGGGCCTAAGTTCTTGTGAGGAGTCGGTGCCGGAACCTGAGGATTCCTCTCCAGTGCTGACATGGATCTTGGGGTACTTCTGGAGTCTCCCCAGGGGAGTCAGTCCTCGTCTCGAGTGGGGGCATGCACGTGAAATTTCTTTCCGAACTGTAGCAGCAGTGTCACGCTTCCCTTCGCGTGGATCAAGGGATCTGTGGCTTTCCCTGGAGGCTTTCACACGAGGCTTTTGCCACATGGTTGTCCCACGTACCACCGTGATGTGAGTCGATCCTCGGCTTGAATGTCGAGGCAGTGCAGGGAAAACAGGTTTCCCTGGAATGGACTGAGACATCTGGGGGACTCTGGGAATGGTGGCACGACCCTGGGGAGTTCCTCTCGCCTTTCCTGTGGAGAGCGCCTCCTCTTGAGATGCGACGGGAACGCCGGGATTTCTTTCCCGAACACGCAGGGAAAGGATCCCTCCTCTCGAGCTAGGAGGCGGAAACAGGGCTCTTCTGGATGTGGGCGGGACTCTCGTGCTTCCTCTTCAGTGGAGACGGGTATGTCGGGGAACTTCTTGAGTTGCAGCAAGGGTGTGAAGGACCGTTTGGAAGTTCCAGACGTTAGGTGTGATTAGCCTCGAGACGCCTCAGCGGAAATCGGCCTCATCTCGCCTGGAGGGGAGAACCTCCTGGATTTTCTCGAGTTGCTGCACGTGCTCTCGACTTACGACCGGGGACCTCAGGGACCCGCTCTGGTGGCCTTAGGAAAGGCCAGTCCCCATGCTAGTTGCTCGGAGGCCTCTCGGGATTCCTCTACCGTCGATGCCGGGGCCTAAGACCTTGAGTGGAGTTGGTGCCACCAAACTGAGGATTCCTCTCCAGTGCTGACATGGATCTTGGGCTACTTCTGGAGTCTCCCCAGGGGGAGTCTTTCGTCGTCTCGAGTGGGGGCATGCACGTGTGCTTTCCTCCCGAGCTGTAGCAGCAGTGTCACGCTTCCCTTCGCGTGATCAAAGCAAACTGTGGCTTTCCCTTGAGGCTTTCCCACGAGGCTTTCCAACAGGGCTGTCCCACGTGCCACCGTGGTGTGGGTCGATCCTCGGCTTGAAAGGCGAGGCAGTGCAGGGAAAACAAGTTTCCCTGGAATGGCCTGAGACATCTGGGGGACTCTGGGAATGGTGGCACGACCCTGGTGTTCCTCTCGCCTTTCCTGTGGAGATCGCCTCCTCTTTAGATGCGCCAGGAACACTGGGAACTCTTTCCCGATCACTGAGGGAAAGGATACCTCCTCTCGAGCTAGGAGGCGGAAACGGGGGCTCCTCTGAATGTGGTGGCGCGGACTCTCGTGCTTCCTCTCGAGTGGAGGCGGTATGATGGGGATCTTCTTGAGTTGCAGCAAGGGTGTGAAGACCCTTTGGCAAGTTCCAGAGGTTAGGTGTGATTAGTTGAGACACCTCAGCGGAGAAACGGAAATGGTCCTCATCTCTCCTGGAAGGGAGAACCTCCTGGATTTCCT
>NW_017199103.1:0-7450 GCF_001704415.2 Capra hircus | reverse complement strand
CCCGTCTTCACACTCGAGAAGTTCCCGAAGCACGAGAGAAGGACGAGAGTCCGCCCACATCCAGAGGAGCCCGTTTCCGCCCCTAGCTCGAGGGGAGGGATCCTTTCCCTGCGTGGTCGGGAAAGAATTCCCGGCATTCCGTCGCATCTCAAGTGGATGCGCTCTCCACTGGAAAGGCGAGAGGAACTCCAGGGTCGTGCCACCATTCCCAGAGTCCCCCAGATGTCTCAGTCCATTCCAGGGAAACGTTTTTTCCCTGCACTGCCTCGACTTTCAAGCCGAGGATCGACTCACACCACGGTGGGACGTGGGACATCCATGTGGAAAGCCTCGTGGGAAAGCCTCGAGGAAAGCCACAGATCCCTTGATCCACGCGAAGGGAAGCGCGACACTGCTGCTACAGCTCCGGAGGAAAGCACACGTGCATGCCCGAATCGAGACGAGGACTGACTCCCCTGGGGAGACTCCAGAAGTACCCAAGATCCATGGCAGCAATTGAGAGGAATCCTCAGGTTCCGACAGACTCCACACAAGATCTTAGGCCCCGGCATTGAAGGGAGGAATCCCGAGAGGCCTACGAGCAATTCGCATGGGGACTGGCCTTTCCTGAGTCCACCAGAGCGGGTCCTTGAGGTCCCCGTCGTAAGTCGAGAGCACCTGCCGCAACTCGAGAAACTCCAGGAGGTTCTCCCCTCCAGGCGAGATGAGGCCCTTTTCCCTGATGCGTCTCGAGTCTAATCACACCTAACCTCTGGAACTTCCAAAGGGTCCTTCACACCCTTGCTGCAACTCAAGAGGTTCCCTGATATACCCGTCTCCACTAGAGAAGAAGCAGGAGAGTCCCACCCACATCCAGAGGAGCCACTTTTCCGCCTCCTAGCTCGAGAGGAGGGATCCTTTCCCTGTGTGGTTGGGAAAGAATTCCCGGCGTTCCCGTCGCATCTCAAGAGGAGGCGCTCTCCACAGTAAAGGCGAGAGGAACTACAGGGTCGTGCCACCATTCCCAGAGTCCCCCAGATGTCTTAGTCCATTCCAGGGAAACCTGTTTTCCCTGCACTGCCTTGACTTTCAAGCCGAGGATCGACTCACACCACGTTGGCACGTGGGACAGCCCTGTGTGACAGCCTCGTGGGAAATGCTCGTGGGAAAGCCTCGAGGGAAAGCCCCTGATCCCTTGATCCACGCGAAGTAAAGTGTGACACTGCTGCTACAGCTCGGGAGGAAAGCGCACATGCATGCCCCCACTAGAGACGAGCACTGACTCCCCTGGGGAGACTCCAGAAGTACCCCAAGATCCATGTCAGCACTGGAGAGGAATGCTCAGGTTCCGGCACCGACTCCACACAAGATCTTATGCCCCTGCATCGAGGGGAGAGGAATCCTGATAGGCCCCCGAACAACTCTCATGGGACTGGCCTTTCCTGAGTCCACCAGAGCGGGTCCCTGAGGTCCCCGACGTAAGTCGAGAGCACCTGCCGCAACTCGAGAAAATCCAGGAGGTTCTCCCCACCAGGCGAGATGAGGCCCATTTCCGCTCAGGCGTCTTGAGTCTAATCACACCTAACATCTGGAACTTCCAAAGGGTCCTTCACACCCTTCCTGCAACTCAAGAAGTTCCCCTGACATACCCGTCTCCACTCGAGAGGAAGCACGAGAGTTCTGCCCACATCCAGAGGAGCCCCGTTTCCTACTCTTGCTCGAGAGAAATGATCCTGTCCCTGCGTGGTCGGGAAAGAATTCCCGGCGTTCCCTTCGCATCTCAAGAGGAGGCGCTCTCCACAGGAAAGGCAAGAGGAACTCCAGGGTCGTGCCACCATTCCCAGAGTCCCCCAGATGTCTCAGTCCATTCCAGGGAAACCTGTTTTCCCTGCACTGCCTCGACTTTCAAGCCGAGGATCGACTCACACGACGGTGGCGCGTGGGATAGTCCTGTGGGAAAGCCTCGTGGGAACGCCTCGTGGGAAAGCCTCGAGGGAAAGCCACAGATCCCTTGATCCACGCGAAGGGAAGCGCGACACTGCTGCTACAGCTCGGGAGGAAAGCGCACGTGCATCCCCCCTTCGAGACGAGGACTGACTCCCTTGGGGAGACTCCAGAAGTACCCCAAGATCCATGTCAGCATTGGAGAGGAATCCTCAGGTTCCGACACCGACTCCACACAAGATCTTTGGCCCCGGCATCGACGGGAGAGGAATCCCGAGAGGGCGCCGAGCAACTCGCTTGGGGACTGGCCTTTCCTGAGGCCACCAGAGCGTGTCCCTGAGGTCCCCGTCGTAAGTCGAGAGCACCTGCCGCAACTCGAGAAAATTCAGGAGGTTCTCACCTCCAGGCGAGATGAGGCCAATTTCCACTGCGGCGTTTCGAGGCTAATCACATCTATCATCTGGAACTTCCAAAGGGTCCTTCACACCCTTGCTGCAACTCAAGAAGATCCCCGACATACCCGTCTCCACTCGAGAGGAAGCACGAGAGTTCCGCCAACATCCAGAGGAGCCCTGTTTCCGCCTCCTAGTTCGAGAGTAGGAATCCTTTCCCTGCCTGGTGGGGAAAGATTCCCGGCGTTCCCGTACCATCTCAAGAGGAGGCGCTCTCCACAGGAAAGGTGAGAGGAACTCCAGGGTCGTGCCACCATTCCCAGAGTCCCCCCACATATCTCAGTCCATTCCAGGGAAACCTGTATACCCTGCACTGCCTCGACTTTCAAGGCTAGGATCGACTCACACCACGGTGGCATGTGGGACAGCCCTGTGGGAAAGCCTC
This sequence comes from Capra hircus, assembly GCF_001704415.2. Classification (NCBI taxonomy): domain Eukaryota; kingdom Metazoa; phylum Chordata; class Mammalia; order Artiodactyla; family Bovidae; genus Capra; species Capra hircus. The sequence goes on along the minus strand of NW_017199103.1, from coordinate 4,690 downwards.
GTGGGAAAGCCTCATGGGAAAACCTCAAGGGAAAGCCACAGATCCCTTGATCCACGCGAAGGGAAGCGCGACACTGCTGCTACAGCTCGGGAGGAAAGCGTACGTGCATCCCCCCCTCGAGACGAGGACTGACTCTCCTGGGGAGACTCCAGAAGTACCCCAAGATCCATGTCAGCACTGGAGAGGAATCCTCAGGTTCGACACCGACTCCACACAAGATCTTAGGCCCCGGCATCGACGGGAGAGGAATGCCGTGAGGCCCCCGAGCAACTCGCTTGGGGATTGTCCTTTCCTGAGGCCAACCAGAGCGGGTCCCTGAGGTCCCCGTCATAAGTCGAGAGCACCTGCCGCAACTCGAGAAAATCCAGGAGGTTCTCACCTCCAGGCGAGATGAGGCCAATTTCCACTGCGGCGTCTCGAGGCTAATCACATCTATCATCTGGAACTTCCAAAGGGTCCTTCACACCCTTGCTGCAACTCAAGAAGTTCCCTGACATACCCGTCTCCACTCGAGAGGAAGCACGAGAGTTCCGCCAACATCCAGAGGAGCCCTGTTTCCGCCTCCTAGTTCGAGAGCTGGAATCCTTTCCCTGCGTGGTGGGGAAGCATTCCCGGCGTTCCCGTCCCATCTCAAGAGGAGGCCCTCTCCACAGGAAAGGCGAGAGGAACTCCAGGGTCGTGCCACCATTCCCAGAGTCCCCCAGATGTCTCAGTCCATTCCAGGGAAACCAGTTTCCCTGCACTGCCTCCACTTTCAAGCCGAGGATCGACTCACAGCACGGTGGAACTGTGGGACAGACCTGTGGGAAAGCCTCGTGGGAAAGACTCGTGGAAAAGCCTCGAGGGAAAGCCACAGATCCCTTGATCCACGCGAAGGGAAGCGCGACACTGCTGCTACAGATCGGGAGGAAAGCGCACGTGCATCCCTCCCTCGAGACGAGGACTGACTCTCCTGGGGAGACTCCAGAAGTACCCCAAGATCCATGTCAGCACTGGAGAGGAATCCTCAGGTTCGACACCAACTCCACACAAGATCTTAGGCGCCGGCATCGACGGGAGAGGAATCCCGAGAGGCCCCCGAGCATCTCGCATGTGGACTGGCCTTTCCTGAGGCCACCAGAGCGGGTCCCTGAGGTCCCCGTCGTAACTCGAGAGCACCTGCCTCAACTCGAGTAAATCCAAGAGGTTCTTCCCTCCAGGCGAGATGAGGCCCATTCGTGCTCAGGCGTCTCGAGGCTAATCAGACCTAACCTCTGGAACTTCCAAAGGGTCCTTCACACCCTTGCTCTATCTCAAGAAGTTCCCCGACATACCCGTCTCCACTCGAGAGGAAGTACGAGAGTCCCGACCACATCCAGAGGGGCCACGTTTCCGCCTCCTAGCTCGAGAGGAGGCATCCTTTCGCTGCGTGGTTGGGAAAGAATTCCCGGCGTTCCCGTCGCATCTCAAGAGGTGGCGCTTTCCACAGGAAAGGCGAGAGGAACTCCAGTGTCGTGCCACCATTCGCAGAGTCCCCCAGATATCTCAGTCCATTCCAGGGAAAACTGTTTTCCCTGCACTGCCTCGACTTTCTAGCCTAGGATCGACTCACAACACGGTGGCACGTGGGACAGCCCTTTGGGAAAGCCTCATGGGAAAGCCTCCTGGGAAAGCCTCGAGGGAAAGCAACAGATCCCTTGATCCAAGCGAAGGATAGCGAGACACTGCTGCTACATCTTGGGAGGAAATCTCACGTGCAAGCCGCCACTGCAGATGAGGACTGACGCACCTGGGGAGACTCCAGAAGTACCCCAAGATCCATGTCAGTACTGGAGAGGAATGCTCCGGTTCCGGCACCGACTCCACACAAGATCTTAGGCCCCGGCATCGACGGGGGAGGAATCCTCAGAGGCCCCCGAGCAACTCGCTCGGTTATTGGAATTACCTGAGGCCACCAGAGCGGGTCCCTGAGGTCCCCGTCATAAGTCGAGAGCACCTGCCACAACTCGAGAAAATCCAGGAGGTTCTTCCCTCCAGGCGAAATGAGGGCCATTTCTGCTGAGGCGTCTCCAGGCTAATCACATCAAAAATCTGGAACGTCCAAAGTGTCCTTCAAACCCTTACTGCAACTCAAGAAGTTCCCCGACATACCCGTCTCCACTCGAGAGGAAGCACGAGATTCCCGCCCACATCCAGAGGAGCCCCATTTCCGCCTCCTAGCTCGAGAGGAGGGATCCGTTCCCTGTGTGTTCGGGAAAGAATTCCTGGCGTTCCCGTTCCATCTCAAGAGGAGGCGCTCTCCACAGGAAAGGCGAGAGGAACTCCAGGGTCGTGCCACCATTCCCAGAGTCCCCCAGATGTCTCAGTCCATTCCAGGGAAAACTGTTTTCCCTGCACTGCCACGACCTTCAAGCCGAGGATGGACTCACACCACGGTCGCACGTGGGACAGCCCTGTGGGAAAGCCTCGTGGAAAAGCCTGGTGGGAAAGCCTCGATGGAAAGCCACAGATCCCTTGTTCCACGCGAAGGGAAGGGTGACACTGCTGCTACAGCTCGGGAGGAAAGCGCACGTGAATGCCCCCACTCGAGACGAGGACTGACTCAACTGGGCAGACTCCAGAAGTACCCCAAGATCCACGTCAGTACTGGATAAGAATGCTCAGGTTCCGGCACCGACTCCACACAAGATCATAGGCCCCGGCATCGACGGGAGAGGAATCCCGAGAGGCCCCCGAGCAACTCACATGGGGACTGGCCTTTCCTGAGGCCACCAGAGCGGGTCCCTGTGGTCCCCGTCGTAAGTCGAGAGCACCCGCCGCAACTCGAGAAAATCCAGGAGGTTCTCCCCTCCAGGCGAGAAGAGGCCCATTTCCGCTGGGGCGTCTCCAGGCAAATCACACCTAACCTCTGGAACTTCCAAAGGGTCCTTCACACCCTTGCTGCAACTCAAGAAGTTCCCAGACATACCCGTCTCCACATGAGAGGATGCAGGAGAGTCCCGCCCACATCAAGAGGAGCCCCGTTTCCGCCTCCTAGCTCGAGAGGAGGGATCCATTTCCTGCGTGGTCGGGATAGAATTCCCGGCGTTCCCGTCGCATCTCAAGAGGAGGCGCTCTCCACAGGAAAGGTGAGAGGAACTCCAGGGTCGTGCCACCATTCCCAGAGTCCCCCAGATATCTCCGTCCATTCCAGGGAAACCTGTTTTCCCTGCACTGCCTCGACTTTCAAGCCGAGGATCGACTCACACCACGGTGGCACGTGGGACAGCCTGTGGGAAAGCCTCGTGGGAAAGCCTCGTGGGAAAACCTAGTGGTTAAGCCTCGAGGGAAAGCCACAGATCCCTTGATCCACGTGAAAGGAAGCGAGACACTGCTGCTACAGCTCGGGAGGAATGCGCACGTGCATGCCCCCACTCGAGACGAGGACTGACTCCCTTGGGGAGACTCCAGAAGTACCCCAAGATCCATGTCAGCACTGCAGAGGAATCCTCAGGTTCCGGCACTGACTCCACACAACGTCTTAGGCCCCAGCATCGACGGGAGAGGAATCCCGAGAGGGCACCGAGCAACTCACATGGGGACTGGCCTTTCTTGAAGCCACCAGAGCGGGTCCCAGAGGTCCCCGTCGTAAGTCGAGAGCACCTGCCGCAACTCGAGAATATCCAGGAGGGTCTCCCCTCCAGGCGAGATGAGGCCGATTTCCACTGAGGCGTCTCGAGGCTTATCACACCTAACATCTGGAACTTCCAAAGGGTCCTTCACACCCTTGCTTCAACTCAAGAAGTTCCCCGACATACCCGTCTCCACTCGAGAGGAAGCACGAGAGTCCCGCGCACATCCAGAGGAGCACCATTTCCGACTCCTAGCTCGAGTAGAGGCATCCTTTCCCTGCGTGGTCGAGAAAGAATTCCGCGGCGTTCCCTTCGAATCTCAAGAGGAGGTGCTCTCTACAGGAAAGGCGAGAGGAGCTCCAGGGTCGTGCCACCATTCCCAGAGTCCCCAAGATGTCTCAGTCAATTCCAGGGAAACCTGTTTTCCCTGCACTGCCTCGACTTTCAAGCCGAGCATAGACTCACACCACGGTGGCATGTGGGACAGCCCTGTGGGAAAGCCTCGTGGGAAAGCCTCGAGGGAAAGCCACATATCCCTTGATCCACGCGAAGGGAAACCTGACACTGCTGCTTCAGATCGTGAGGAATTCGCATATGCATGCCCCCACTCGAGACGAGGTACTGACTCCCCTGGGGAGACTCCAGAAGTACCCCAAGATCCATGTCAGCACTGGACAGGAATCCTCAGATTCCGGCATCAACTCCACACAAGGTCTAAGGCCCCGGCATTGACGGGAGATGAATCCCGATGAGGCCCCCTGAGAAACTCGCATGGGGACTGCCTTTTTTGAAGCCACCAGAGCGGGTCCCTGAGGTCCCCATCGTAAATCGAGAGCACTGCCGCAACTCGAGAAAATCCAGGAGGGTTTCCCTCCAGGCGAGATGAGGCCCATTTCCCCTGAGGCGTCTGTAGGCTAATCACACCTAACCTCTGGAACTTCCAAAGGGTCCTTCACACCCTTGCTGCCACTCAAGAAGTTTCCCGACATACGTCTCCACTCGAGAGAAAGCACGAGAGCCCCGCCCACATCCAGAGGAGCCCGTTTCCGCCTCATAGCTCGAGAGGAGGGATCCTTTCCCTGCGTGGTCGGGAATGAATT
>NW_017199102.1:0-7451 GCF_001704415.2 Capra hircus | reverse complement strand
GCTTCCCTGGAATGGACTGAGACATCTGGGGTCTCTGGGAATGGTGGCACGACCCTGGAGTTCCTCTCGCCTTTCCTGTGGAGAGCGCCCCTCTTGATATGTTACGGGAACCCAGGAATTCTTTTCCGAACACGCAGGGAAAGGATCCTCCTGTCGAGCTAGGAGGGTGGAAACAGGGCTCCTCTGGATGTGGGCGGGACTCTCGTGCTTCCTCTCGAGTGGAGGGGATATGTCAGGGAACTTCTTGAGTTGCAGCAAGGGTGTGAAGGGCCCTTTGGAAGGTCCAGAGATTAGGTGTGATTAGCCTCGAGTCGCCTCCTCTGTGGAAATGGGCCTCATCTCGTCTGAAGGAAGAACTCCTGGATTTTCTCGAGTTGTGGCAGGTGCTCTTGCCTTATGACGGGGACCTCAGGGACTCGCTCTGGTGGCCTCAGGAAGGCCAGTCCCCATGCGAGTGGCTCGAGGGCCTCTCGGGATTTCACTCCATCAATGCCTGGGCCTAAGGCCTTGCGTGGAGTCGGTGCAGGAACCTGAGGATTCCTCTCCATTGCTGACATGGATCTTGGGTACTTCTGGAGTCTCCCCAGGGGAGTCAGTCCTCGTCTCGAGTGGGCGCATGCACATGCGCTTACCTCCCGAGCTGTAGCTGCAGTATCTCGCTTCCCTTCTTGTGGAGTAAGGGATCTGTGGCTTTCCTCGAGTCTTTCCCACGAGGCTTTCCCACGAGGCTTTCCCAAAGGGCTGTCCCACGTGCCACCGTGGTGTGAGTCGATCCTAGGCTTGAAAGCCAAGGCAATGCAGTGAAAACAGGTTTCCCTGGAATGGATTGAGACATCTGGGGGACTCTGGGAATGGTGGCACGACCCTGGAGTTCCTCTCGCCTTTCCTGTGGAGAGCGCCTCCTCTTGAGATGCTACAGGAACACCGGGAATTCTTTCCCGACAACGCAGGGAATGGATCCTCCTCTCGAGTAGGAGACGGAAACGGGGCTCCTCTGGATGTGGGCAGGACTCTCGTGCTTCCTCTCGAGTGGAGACAGGTATGTCGGGGAAATTCTTGAGTTGCAGCAAGGACGTGAAGGACCCTTTGGAAGTTTCAGAGGTTAGGTGTGATTAGCCTCGAGTCGCCTCAGCGGAAATGGGCCTCATCTCGCCTGGAGGGGAGAACCTCCTGGATTTTCTCGAGTTGCGACAGGTGCTCTCGACTTACGACGGGGACCTCAGGGACCTGATTTGGTGGCCTCTGGAAAGGCCATTCCCTATGCGAGTTACTCGGGACCTCTCGGAATTCCTCTCCCGTCGATGCCGGGGCCTACGATCTCGTGTGGAGTGGGTGCCGGAACCTGAGGATTCCTCTCCAGCGCTGACATGGATCTTGGGGTACTTCTGGAGTCTCCCCACGGGAGTCAGTCCTCGTCTCGAATGGGGCCATGCAGGTGGGCTCTACTCCTGAGCTCTAGCTGCAGTGTCGCGCTTCCCTTCGCGGGCAGCAAGGGATCTGTGGCTTTCCCTCGAGGCTTTCCCACGAGGGTTTCCCACACGGCTGTCCCAAATGCCACCGTTGTGTGAGTCGTTTCTCGGCTTGAAAGTCATGGCAGTGCATGGAAAACAGGTTTCCCTGGAATGGACTGAGACCTCTGGGGGACTCTGGGAATGGTGGCACGACCCTGGAGTTCCTCTCGCCTTTCCTGTGGAGAGCGCTTCCTCTTGAGATGCGACGGAACGCCGGGAATTCTTTCCCGAAAACGCACGGTAAGGATCCCTCCTCTCGAGCTAGGAGGCGGAAACTGGGCTCCTCTGGATGTGTTCGTGACTGTCGTGCTACCTCTCGAGTGGAGACGGGTATGTCGGGGAACTTCTTGAGTTGCAGCAATGGCGTGAAGGACCGTTTTGGAATTTTCAGAGGTTAGGTGTGATTAGCCTCGAAACACCTCAGTGGAAATGGGCCTCATTCGCCTGGAGGGGAGAAACTCCTGGATTTTCTTGAGTTGTGGCAGGCGCTCTCGGCTTACGACGGGTACCTCAGGGACCCGCTCTGGTGGCCTCACGAAAGGCCAGTCCCCATGCGAATTGCTCGGGTGCCTCTCGGGATTCCTCTCTCGTCGATGCCGGGGCATAAGACCTTGTGTGGAGTCGGTGCCGGAACCTGAGGATTGCTCTCCAGTGCTGACATGGATCTTGGGGTACTTCTGGAGTCTCCCCAGGGGAGTCAGTCCTCGTCTCGAGTGGGGACATGCACGTGTGCTTTCCTCCCCAGCTGTAGCAGCAGTGTTGCGCTTCCGTTCGCCTGGACCGCGGCATCTGTGGATTTCCCTCGAGGCTTTCCCGCTAGGCTTTCCCACGAGGCTTTCCCACAGGGCTGTCCCACGTTCCACCGTGTTGTGAGTCGATCCTCGGGTTGAAAGTCGAGGCAGTGTAGGGAAAACAGGTTTCCCTGGAATGGACTGAGACATCTGGGGACTCTGGGAATGGTGACACGACCCTGGAATTCCTCTTGCTTTTCCTGTGGAGAGCGCCTCCTCTTGAGATGCGACGGGAACGCCGGGAATTCTTTCCCGTCCACGCAGGGAAAGGATCCCTGCCCTCGAGCTAGGAGGCAGAAACGGGGCTCCTCTGGATGAGGGCGGGACTCTCGTGCTTCCTCTCGAGTGGAGACAGGTAAGTTGGGGAACTTCTTGATTTGCAGCAAGGGTGTGATAGACCTTTTGGAAGTTCCAGAGGTTAGGTGTGATGAGCCTCGAGACGCCTCAGCGGAAATGGGCCTCATCTCGCCTGGAGGGGAGAACCTCCTGGATTTTCTCGAGTTGCGTAAGGTGCTCTAGACTTACGACGGGGAACTCAGGGACCCGCTCTGGTGGCCTCAGGAAAGGCCAGTCCCCATGCGAGTTGCTCGGGGGCCTCTCGAGATTCCTCTGGAGACGATGCCGGGGCCTAAGACCTTTTGTGGAGTCGGTGTCGGAAACGGAGGATTCCTCTCCAGTGCTGACATGGATCTTGGGTACCTCTGGAGTCTCCCAGGGGAGTCATTTCTCTTCGCGAGTGGGGATATGCACGTGGGTTTTCCTCCCGAGCTGTAGCAGCAGTGTCACGCTTCCCTTCGCGTGGATCATGGGATCTGTGGCTTTCCCTCGAGGCTTTCCAAGAGGCTTTCCCACGAGGCTTTCCACGAGGCTTTCCCACAGGGCTGTCCCACATTCACGTGGTGTGAGTCGATCCTCAGCTTGAAAGTCGAGGCAGTGCAGGGAAAAAAGTTTTCCCTGGAATGGACTGAGACATCCAGGGGACTCTGGGAATGGGGCGTGATACTGGAGTTCCTCTCGCCTTTCCTGTGGAGAGCGCCTACGCTTGAGATGAGACGGGAACGCTAGGAATACTTTCCCGACCACGCAGGGAAAGGATCCCTCCTCTCGAGCTAGCAGGCGGAAACGGGGCCACTCTGGATATGGGCGGGACCCTTGGGATCCTCTTGAGTAGAGAAGGGTATGTCAGGGAACTTCTTGAGTTGCAGCAAGGGTGTGAAGGACCCTTTGGAAGTTCCAGAGTTTAAGTGTTATTACCCTCTTGTTGCCTCAGCGGAAATGGGCCTCATCTCGCCTGGATTGCGGAACCTCCTGGATTTTCTCGAGTTGCGGCAGGTGCTCTCGACTTACGATGGGGACCTCAGGGACCCACCCTGGTGCCCTCAGGAAAGGCCAGTCCCCATGGGAATTGCTCTGGGGCCTCTCGGGATTCCTCTCCCGTAGATTCCGGGGTCTAGACCTTGTGTGGGAGTCCGTGCCGGAACCTGAGCATTCCTCTCCTGTGCTGACATGGATCTTGGGGTACTTCTGGAGTCTCCCCAGGGGAGTCAGTCCTCATCTCGATTGGGGCCATGCACGTGCGATTTCCTCCCGATCTGTAGCAGCAGTGTCATGCTTCTCTTCGCGTGGATCAAGGGATCTGTGTTTTTCCCTCGATGCTTTCCACGAGGCTTTCCCAAAGAGCTGTCCCACGTGCCACCGTTTTGTGAGTCGATCCTCGGCTTGAAAGTCGAGGCAGTGCAGGGAAAACAGGTTTCCCTGGAATGGACTGAGACATCTGGGTGACTCTGGGAATGGTGGCACGACCCTGGAGTTTCTCTGGCCTTTCCTGTGCAGAGCGCCTCTTCTTGAGATACGACGGTAATGCCAGGAATTCTTTCCCGACCACGCAGGGAAAGGATCCCTCCTCTCGGTCTAGGAGGAGGAAACGGGGCTCCTCTGGATATGGGCGGAACTCTCGTGCTTCCTATCAAGTGGAGACGGGTATGTCGGGGAACTTCTTGAGTTGCAGCAAGGGTGTGAAGGACCCTTTGGAAGTTCCAGATGTTAGATGTGATTAGCCTCGAGATGCCTCAGCAGAAATGGGCCTCATCTCGCCTGGAGGAGAGAACCTCCCTGGATTTCTAGAGTTGCGGCAGGTGCTCTCAACTTACGACGGGGACCTCAGGGACCCGTTCTGGTGGCCTCAGGAAAGGCCAGTCCCCATGCGAGTTGCTCGGGGGCCTCTCGGGATTCCTCTCCCGTCGATGCCAGGGCCTAAGACCCTGTCTGGAGTCGGTGTCGGATCCTGAGGATTACTTTCCAGTGCTGACATGGATCTTGGGGTACTTCTGGAGTCTCCCCAGGGGAGTCAGTCCTCGTCTCGAGTCGGGGCATGCACGTGCGCTTTCTTCCCGAGCTGTGGCAGCAGTGTCACGCTTCCATTCGCGAGGATCAAGGGATCAGGGGCTTTCCCTCGAGGCTTTCCAACGAGGCTTTCCCACGAGGCTTTCCCACAGGGCTGCTCCACGTGCCACCATGGTGTGAGTCGATCCTCGGCTTGAAAGTCGAGGCAGTGCAGGGAAAACAGGTTTCCCTGGAATGGACTGAGACATCTGGGGGATCTTGGAATGGTGGCACGACCCTGGAGTTACTCTCGCCTTCCTGTGGAGAGCGCCTCCTCGTGAGATGCGACGGGAACGCCAGGAATTCTTTCCCTACCAGGCAGGGAAAGGATCCCTCCTCTCGAGCAAGGAGGCGACAAGGGGCTCCTCTGGATGTGGGCGGGACTCTCGTGCTTCCTATCAAGTGGAGACGGGTATGTCGGGAAACTTCCTGAGTTGCAGCAAGGGTGTGAAGGACCCTTAGGAAGTTCCAGAGGTTAGGTGTGATTAGCCTCGAGACGCCTCAGCGGAAATGGGCCTCATCTCGGCTGGAGGGGAGAACCTCCTGGATTTTCTCGAGTTGCGGCAGGTGCTCTCGACTTACGACAGGGACCTCAGGGACCCGCTCTGGTGGCCTCAAGAAAGGCCAGTCCCCATGAGAGTTGCTGTGGGGCCTCTCGGGATTCCTTTCCCGTCGATGCCAGGGCCTCAGACCTTGTGTGGAGTCGGTGTCGGATCCTGAGTATTCCTCTTCAGTGCTGACATGCATCTTGGGGTACTTCTGGAGTCTCGCCAGGGGAATCAGTCCTCGTCTCGAGTGGGGGCATGCACGTGCACTTTCCTCCCGTGCTGTAGCAGCAGTGTCACGCTTCCCTTCTCGAAGATCAGGGGATCAGGGGCTTTCCCTCGAGGCTTTCCCACGAGGCTTTCCCACGAAGCTTTCCCTCAGGGCTGCTCCACGTGCCACCGTGGTGTGAGTCGATCGTCGGCTTGAAAGTCGAGGCAGTGCAGGGAACACAGGCTTCCCTGGAATGGACTGAGATATCTGGGGGACTCTGGGAATGGTGGCACGACCCTGGAGTTCCTCTCACCTTTCCTGTGGAGAGCACCTCCTATTGAGATGCGACGGGAACTCGGGAGATCTTTCCCGACCACGGAGGGAAAGGATCCCCTCCTCTCAAGCTAGGAGGGGGAAACGGGCTCCTCCATGATTAGGCGGGACTCTCGTTCTTAACCTCGAGTGGAGACTGGTATGTCGGGGAACTTCTTGAGTTGAAGCAAGGGTGTGAAGGTCCCTTTGGAAGTTCCAGAGGTTAGGTGTGTTTAGCCTCGAGACGCCTCAGCGGAAATGGGCCTCATCTCGCCTGCAGTGGAGAACCTCCTGGATTTTCTCGAGTTGCGGCAGGTGCTCTCGACTTACGACGGGGACCTCAGGGACCCGCTCTGGTGGCCTCAGGAAAGGCCAGTCCCCATGCGAGTTGCTCGGGGGCCTCTCGGGATTCCTCTCCCGTCGATGCTGGTGCCTAAGACCTTGTGTGGAGACGATGCCGGAACCTGATGATTCCTCTCCAGTGCCGATTGGGGTACTTCTGGGTCTCCCCAGGGGAGTCAGTCCTCGTCTCGAGTGGGGACATAGGTGCGATTTCCTCCCGAACTGTAGCAGCAGTGTCACTCTTCCCTTCGCGTGGATTAAGGGTTGTGGCTTTCCCTCGAGGCCCACAGGCTGTCCCACTTGCCACCGTGGTGTGAGTCGATCCTTGGCTTGAAAGTCGAGGCAGTGCAGGGAAAACAGGTTTCACTGGAATGGACTGAGACATCTTGGGGACTCTGGGAACGGTGGCGCGACCCTGGAGTTCCTGTCGCCTTTCCTGTAGAGAGCGCCTCCTCTTGAGATGCGACAGGAACGCCAGGAATTCTTTCCCGACCACGCAGGGAAAGGATCCCTCCTCTCGAGCTAGGAGGCGGAAACAGGGCTCCTCTGGATGTGGACGGGACTCTCGTGCTTCCTCTCGAGTGGAGACGGGTATGTCGGGAACATCTTGAGTTGCAGCAAGGGTGTGAAGGACCTTTTGGAAGTTCCCAGAGGTTAGGTGTGATTAGCCTCGAGATGCCTCAGCGGAAAGGGGCCTCATCTCGCCTGGAGGGGAGAACCTCCTGGATTGTCTCGAGTTGTGTCAGGTGCTCTCGACTTACGACGGGGACCTCAGGGAACCGCTCTGGTGGCCTCAGGAAAGGCCAGTCCCATGTGAGTTGTTAGAGGGCCTCTCGGGATTCTTCTCCTGTCGATGCTGGGGCCACAACCTTGTGAGGAGTCGGAGCCAGAGCCTGAGGATTCTTCTCCAGTGCTGATATGGATCTTGGGGAACTTCTGGAGTCTCCCCAGGGGAGTCAGTCCTCGTCTCGAGTGGGGGCATGCACGTGCGCTTTCCTCCCTAGCTGTAGCAGCAGTGTCATGCTCCCGTCGCGTGGATCAAGGGATCGGTGGCTTTCCCTCGAGGCTTTCCCACGAGACTTTCCCACAGGCTGTCCCACGTGCCACCGTGGTGTGAGTCTATCCTCGGCTTGAAAGTCGAGCAGTGCAGGGAAAACAGGTTTCCCTGGAATGGACTGAGACATCTGGGGGACTCTGCGGAATCGTGCACCACCCTGGAGTTCCTCTCGCCCTTTCCTGTAGAGAGCGCCTCCTCTTGAGATGCAGAGGGAACGCCCGGAATTTTTTCCCGACACGCAGTGAAAGTTCCCTCTCAAGAGCTAGGAGGCGGGAACGGGCTCCTCTGGATGTGATCGGG
>NW_017199101.1:0-7452 GCF_001704415.2 Capra hircus | reverse complement strand
TTCTATAATTTTAATTTTTAAAAAGCTATATATTTTTTCTATATTTATTCTTTCTTTTGCCTTTCCTACTGTTCTTTTCCCCTTGCAATTATCTTTAATGTATATAAATCTTCTTCATCTACCTCTAGTTAACTTTGCATATTTATTTTTTGCTTTCTTTCCTTTCCACTTACCATATTTGTTAGTTTTGTTTTCATTGCTTACTCCCCACTAGCCCCTTTCTGTTGTTTAGTCTGTGTAGTTAGCTTTGTTCTTTTTTTTTTTAGTATAAATTATTTATTTTAATTGGAGGTTAATTACTACAATATTGTATTTTGCCATATATATGAATTCACCACAAGTATACACGTGTTCCCCATCCTGAACACTTCTCCCTCCTCCCTCCCTGTACCATCCCTCTGGGTCATCCCAGTGCACCAGCCCAAGCATCCAGTATCATGCATCAAACCTGGACTGGCGATTCATTTCATATATGATATTATACATGTTTCAATGCCATTCTCCCAAATCATCCCACCCTCTCTCTCTCCCCACAGAGTCCAAAAGACTTCTATACAGCTGTGTCTCTTTTGCTCTCTCTCAAGGGTTAGCTTTGTTCTTAACTGGTAGATATAATTGTTGGTTTCCTTTGTTCGCTGGGGTCAACTTACTGTACCTTATTTTTGTTGGACTATTTTGACTTTGCTCATGGGTATATATGTATATATTGTGTATATTCCACTATTTTAATTATTATTTGCCTGATTTTGTAAGTGATATTTGTCTGGGGTTCATCTTTGGCTTCTCATTTTTGCATATTTGTTTGTAGGGAAAACCACTAGACCATTCAGGTATGACCTAAATCAAATCCCTTATGATTCTACAGTGGAAATGAGAAATAGATTTAAGGGACTAGATCTGATAGATAGAGTGCCTGATGAACTATGGACTGGGTTCGTGACATTGTACAGGAGACAGGGATCAAGACCATCCCCATGGAAAAGAAATGCAAAAAAGCAAAATGGCTGTCTGGGGAGGCCTTACAAATAGCTGTGAAAAAGAGAAGCAAAAAGCAAAGGAGAAAAGGAAAGATATAAGCATCTGAATGCAGAGTTCCAAAGAATAGCAAGAAGAGATAAGAAAGCCTTCCTCAGTGATCAATGCAAAGAAATAGAGGAAAAGAACAGAATGGGAAAGACTAGAGATCTCTTCAAGAAAATTAGAGATACCAAGGGAACATTTCATGCAAAGATGGGCTCGATAAAGGACAGAAATGGTATGGACCTAACAGAAGCAGAAGATATTAAGAAGAGGTGGCAAGAATACACAGAAGAACTGTACAAAAAAGATCTTCATGACCAGATAATCACGATGGTGTGATCACTCATCTAGAGCCAGACATCCTGGAATGTGAAGTCAAGTGGGCCTTAGAAAGCATCACTATGAACAAAGCTAGTGGAGGTGATGGAATTCCAGTTGAGCTATTTCAAATCCTGAAAGATGATGCTGTGAAAGTGCTGCACTCAATATGCCAGCAAATTTGGAAAACTCAGCAGTGGCCACAGGACTGGAAAAGGTCAGTTTTCATTCCAATCCCAAAGAAAGGCAATGCCAAAGAATGCTCAAACTACCACACAATTGCACTCATCTCACACGCTAGTAAAGTAATGCTCAAAATTCTCCAAGCCAGGCTTCAGCAATATGTGAACGTGAACTTCCAGATGTTCAAGCTGGTTTTAGAAAAGGCAGAGGAACCAGAGATCAAATTGCCAACATCTGCTGGATCATAAAAGCAAGAGAGTTCCAGAAAAACATCTATTTCTGCTTTATTGACTATGCCAAAGCCTTTGACTGTGTGGATCACAATAAACTGTGGAAAATTCTGAAAGAGATGGGAATACCAGACCACCTGACCTGCCTCTTGAGAAACCTATATGCAGGTCAGGAAGCAACAGTTAGAACTGGACATGGAACAACAGACTGGTTCCAAATAGGAAAAGGAGTACATCAAGGCTGTATATTGTCACCCTGCTTATTTAACTTATATGCAGAGTACATCATGAGAAACGCTGGGCTGGAAGAAGCACAAGCTGGAATCAAGATTGCCAGGAGAAATATCAATAACCTCAGATATGCAGATGACACCACCCTTATGGCAGAAAGTGAAGAAGAACTAAAAGCCTCTTGATGAAAGTGAAAGAGGAGAGTGAAAAAGTTGGCTTAAAGCTCAACATTCAGAAAACGAAGATCATGGCATCTGGTCCCATCACTTCATGGGAAATAGATGGGGAAACAGTGGAAACAGTGTCAGACTTTATTTTGGGGGCTCCAAAATCACTGCAGATGGTGACTGCAGCCATGAAATTAAAAGACGCTTACTCCTTGGAAGGAAAAGTTATGACCAACCTAGATAGCATATTCAAAAGCAGAGACATTACTTTGCCAACAAAGGTCCGTCTAGTCAAGGCTATGGTTTTTCCAGTGGTCATGTATGGATGTGAGAGTTGGACTGTGAAGAAAGCTGAGCGCGAAGAATTGATGCTTTTGAACTGTGGTGTTGGAGAAGACTCTTGAGAGTCCCTTGGACTGCAAGGAGATCCAACCAGTCCATTCTAAAGGAGATCAGTCCTGGGTTTTCTTTGGAAGGAATGATGCTAAAGCTGAAACTCCAGTACTTTGGCCACCTCATGCGAAGAGTTGACTCATTGGAAAAGACTCTGATGCTGGGAGGATTGGGGCAGGAGGAGAAGGGGATGACAGAGGATGAGATGGCTGGATGGCATCACCGACTCGATGGATGTGAGTCTGAGTGAACTCTGGGAGATGGTGATGGACAGGGAGGCCTGGAGGCTGCGATTCATGGGGTCGCAAAGAGTCAGACATGACTGAGCGACTGAACTGAATTGAACTGAATGCCATAACAAACCACTTGTGGAATCTTTGTTCCTGGAGAGATCAAGCCTGAGCCTTGGAGTGGGAGCACTGACTCCAAGACCCTAGACTACAGAGAACTAACCCTAGGGAGTATCAATAGTGAGAACTCACACAAAGAAACCACTTGAATACAAGACCTGGCATCCCCAACACCAGTAGCACCCTGTGCAGGATGCCTCATCTAAACAACAAACAAAAAAAAATACAAACCCAATCATCAGCAGACAGGATTACCACCTCACTCAGCCTTGCCCATCAGAGGAAAAACAAAAAACTCAGCACAAATCTCACCCTATAGAAGCTTACACAAACCACTGGACCAACTTAGGAGGGCAGAAACCAAAAAAAGAAAGAATTCAACCTTGAAGCCTGGGAAAAAGGAGACCTCAACACAAGTTAAAAAAATAATGAAAAGGCAGAGAAATACTACACAAATGAAGGAACAAACTAGAAACACAGAAGTCCAAATAAATGAAGAGGAAATAGGCAAACTACCTGAAAAAGAATTCAGAATAATGATAGTAAAGATGATCAAAAACCTTGAAAACAAAATGGAGAAAATGCAAGAATCAATTAACAAAGACCTAGAAGAATTAAAGAATAAACATACAGAGACAACAACACAATTACTGAAATTAAAAAGGAATCAATAGCAGAATATCTGAAGCAGAAGAACGAATCAGTGAGCTGGAAGATAAAATGGTGGAAATAACTTCTGAAGAGCAGAATAAAGTAAAAAGAATGAAAAGAACTGAGGATAGTCTCAGAGACCTCTGGGACAATATCAAATGCACCAACATTGAATTATAGGGTCCCAGAAGAAGAAGAGAAAAAGAAAGGGTATGAGAAAAATTTTTGAAGAGATTATAGTTGAAAATTTCCCAACATGGAAAAGGAAATAGTCAATCAAGTCCAAGAGGCACAAAGAGTCCCATACAGGATAAAACCAAGGAGAAACATGCCAAGACACATACTAATCAAACTAACAAAGACTAAACACAAAGAAAGAATATTAAAAGCAGCAAGGGAGAAGCAACAAGTAACATACAAGGAAACCCCATATGCTTAACAGCTGATCTTTCAGCAGAAACTCTGCAGGCCAGAAGGGAATGGCAGGATATATTTAAAGTACTGAAAAAAATCTACAACCAAGATTACTGTACCTGGCAAGGATCTCATTCAAAATTGATGGAGAAATAAAAAGCTTTTCAGACAAGCAAAAGTTAAGAGAATTCAGTAGCCTTTTTTAAAGAAAAATCAAAAGAAAAAGAAAAAAAAAAAAATAAAAAAAAAATGGCACATATATATCAATAATTACTTTAAATGTAAATGGATTAAATGCTCCAACCAAAAGACACAGACTGGCTGAATGGATACAAAAACAAGACCCATATATATGCTGTCTACAAGAAACCCACTTCAGACCTAAAGACACATATAGACTGAAAGTGAGAGGATGGAAAAATATATTCCATGCAAATGGGAAGCAAAAGAAAGCTGGAGTAGCAATCCTCATATCAGACAAAATAGACCTTAAAATAAAGATTACAAGAGATAAGGAAGGACACTACATAATGATCAAGGGATCAATCCAAGAGGAAGACATAACAATTGTAAATATCTATGCACCCAACATAGGAGCACCTCAATACATAAGACAAACACTAACAGACATAAAAGGAGAAATTGACAGTAACACAATAATAGTAGGAGACTTTAACACCCACTCACACCAATGGACAGATCATCAAAACAGAAAATTAATAAGGAAACACAAGTCTTAAATGATACATTAGATGAGATGGATCTCATTGATATCTTCAGGACATTCCATCCAAATGCAGAAGAATACACCTTCTCAAAGCACATGGAACATTCTCCAGGATAGACCACATCTTGGGTCACAAATCAAACCTCAGTAAATTTAAGAAAATTGAAATCATATCAAGCATCTTCTCTGACCACAATGCTATGAGACTAGATATCAATTACAAGAAAAAAAACTGTAAGAAACACAAACACATGGAGATTAAACAAACATTTCTAAATAACCAACAGGTTACTGAAGAAATCAAAAGGAAAAAAAAAATTTCTAGAAACAAATGACAATGAAAACAACAACTCAAAACCTATGGGATGCAGCAAAAGCAGTTCTAAGAGGGAAGTTTATAGCAATACAATCCTACCTCAAGAAACAAGAAAAACATGAATAGACAACCTAACTTTACACCTAAAACAACTGGAAAAGAAGAAAAAAACCCAAAATTAGTAGAAGGAAAGAAATCATAAAGATCCAAGCAGAAATAAATGAAAAGAAATGAAAGAAACAATAGTAAAGATTAATAAAACTAAAAGCTGGTTCTTTGAGAAGATAAACAAAATTGACAAACCTTTAGCCAGACTCATCAAGAAAAAAAAGAGAGAAGAATCAAATCAACAAAATTAGAAATGAAAAAGGAGAGGTTACAACAGACAATGCAGAAATACAAAGGATTATAAGAGACTATTATGAACAACTATATGGCAATAAAATGGATAACCTGGAAGAAATGGACAGATTCTTAGAAAAGTTCAATCTTCCAAGACTGAACCAGGAAGAAATAGAAATTATGAACAACCCAATTACAAGCACTGAAATTGAAGCTGTGATCAAAAATCTCCCAAAAAACAAAAGCCCAGGACCAGATGGCTTCACAGGAGAATTCTATCAAACATTTAGAGAAGAGCTAATGCCTATCCTTCTAAAACTCTTTCAAAAAATTGCAGAGGAAGGAACACTTCCAAACTCATTCTAGAGGCCACCATCACCCTGATACCAAAACCAGACAAAGACAACACAAAAAAGAAAACTACAGGCCAATATCACTGATGAACATAGATGCAAAAATCCTCAACAAAATTTTAGCAAACAGAATTCAGCAACACATCAAAAAGCTCATACCATGATCAAGTTGGGTTTTTCCAGGAATGCAAGGATTCTTCAATATATGCAAATCAATCAATGTGATACACCATATTAACAAATTGAAAGATAAAAACCATATGATAATCTCAATAGATGCAGAAAAAGCCTTTGACAAAATTCAGCACCCATTTATGATTAAAACTCTTCAAAAAATGGGCATAGAAGGAACCTACCTCAACATAGTAAGCCTACAGCAAACATTATTCTCAATGGTGAAAAACTGAAAGCATTCCCCCTAAGATCAGGAACAAGACAAGGGTGTCCACTTTCACCACTATTATTCAACATAGTTCTGGAAGTCCTAGCTACAGCAATCAGAGAAGAAAAAGAAATAAAAGGAATCCAGATGGAAAAGAAGAAGTAAAGCTCTCACTGTTTGCAGATGACATGATACTGTACATAGAAAACCCTAAAGATAGTATCAGAAAATTACTAGAGCTAATCAGTGAATTTAGCAAAGTTGCAGGATACAAAATCAATACAGAAATCACTTGCATTTCTATATACTAACAATGAAAAATCAGAAAGAGAAATTAAGGAATCAATCCCATTCACCATTGCAACAAAAAGAATTAAATATCTAGGAATAAACTTACCTAAGGAGACAAAAGAACTGTACACAGAAAATTATAAGACACTAATGAAAGAAATCAAAGATGACATAAACAGATGGAGAGATATTCCATGTTCCTGGGTAGGAAGAATCAATATTGTGAAAATGACTATACTACCAAATGCAATCTACAGATTCAATGCAATCCCTATCAAATTACCAATGGCATTTTTCACAGAACTAGAACAAAAAATTTCACAATTCATATGGAAAACAAAAGACCCTGAATAGCCAAAGCAGTCTTGAGAAAGAAGAATGGAGCTGGAGGAATCAACCTTCCTGACTTCAGATTATACTACAAAGCTACAGTCATCAAGACAGTATGGTACTGGCACAAAAACAGAAATATAGACCAATGGAACAAGATAGAAAGCCCAGAAATAAACCCATGCACCTATGGGTACCTTATTTTTGACAAAGGAGGCAAGAATATACAATGGGGCAAAGACAGCCTCTTCAATAAATGGTGCTGGGAAAACTGGACAGCTACATGTAAAAGAATGAAATTAGAACACTTCCTAACACCATACACAAAGATAAACTCAAAATGGATTAAAGACCTAAATGTAAGACCAGAAACTATAAAACTCTTAGAGGAAAACATAGGCAGAACACTCGATGACATAAATCAAAGCAAGATCCTCTATGACCCACCTCCTAGAGTAATGGAAATAAAAACAAAAGTAAACAAGTGGGACCTGATTAAACTTAAAAGCTTTTGCACAGCAAAGGAAACTATAAGCAAGGTGAAAAGACAACCCTCAGAATGGGAGAAAATAATAGCAAATGAAACAACTGACAAAGGATTAATTTCCAAAATATACAAGCATCATACAACTCAACCAGAAAACAAACAACCCAAAAAAGTGGGAAAAAGACCTAAACAGACATTTCTCCAAAGCCAACATACAGATGGCTAACAAACACATGAAAAGATGCTCAACATTGCTCATTATTTAGA
>NW_017199100.1:0-7452 GCF_001704415.2 Capra hircus | reverse complement strand
GGGCACTCTGGATATGGACGGGACTCTCCGATTCCTCTAGAGTGGAGACGGGTATGTCGGGGAACTTCTTGATTTGCAGCAAGGGTGTGAAGGACCCTTTGGAAGTTCCAGAGTTTAAGTGTGATTACCCCCTAGTTGCCTCAGCGTAAATGGGCCTCATCTCGCCTGGAGGGAGAACCTCCTGGATTTTCTGGAGTTGCGGCTGGTGCTCTCGACTTACGATGGGACCACAGGGACCCGCTCTGGTGGCCTCAGGAAAGGCCAGTCCCCATATGCGTTGCTCTGGGGCCTCTCGGGATTCCTCTCCCGACGATGCCGGGTCTAAGACCTTGTTTGGAGTCGGTGCCGGAACCTGAGGATTCCTCTCCACTTCTGACATGGATATGGGGTACTTCTGGAGTCCCCCCAGGGGTGTCACTACTCGTCTCGAGTGGGGCCATGCACGTGCGCTTTCCTCCCGAGCTGTAGCAGCAGTGTCCCGCTTCCCTTCGCATGGATCAAGGGATCTGTGGCTTTCCCTTCAGGCTTTCCCACGAGGCTTTCCCACAGGCTGTTCCACGTGCCACTGTGGTGTGAGTCGATCCTCGACTTGAAAGTCGAGGCAGTGCAGGGAATACAGGTTTCCCTGGAATGGACTGAGACATCTGGGGACTCTGGGAATGGTGGCACGACCCTGGAGTCCTCTCGCCTTTCCTCTGGAGAGCGCCACCTCTTGAGATTTGACGGGAATGCTGCGAATTCTTTCCCGACCACGCAGGGAAAGGATCAAACCTCTCGAGCTAAAAGGTGGAATCGGGGCTCCTCTGGATGTGGGCGGGACTCTCGTGCTTCCTCTCAAGTGGAGACGGGTATTTCGGGGAAATTCTTGAGTTGCATCAAGGGTGTGAAGGACCCTTTGGAAGTTCCAGAGTTTAGGTTTGATTAGCCTCGAGACGCCTCTGCGGAAATGGGCCTCATGTCGCCTGGAGGGGAAAACCTCCTGGATTTTCTCGAGTTGCTGCAGGTGCTCTCGACGTACTACGGGGATCACAGGGACCCGCTCTGGTGGCCTCAGTTAAGGCCAGTCCACATGCGCGTTTCTCGGGGCCTCTCGGGATTCCTCTCCCATCGATGCCGGGACCTAAGACCTTGTGTGGAGTCGGTGCCTGAACCTGAGGATTCCTCTCCAGTGCTGACATGGATCTTGGGCTACTTCTGGAGACTCCCCAGGGGAGTCAGTCCTCGTCTCATGTGGGGGCATGCAGTTGCGCTTTCCTCCAGAGCTGTAGCAGCAGTGTCACCGCTTCCCTTCGCGTGGATCAAGGGATCTGTGGCTTTCCCTCGAGGTTTTTCCCACGAGGCTTTCCCAAGAGGCTTTCCCACGAGTTCTTTCCCACGAGGCTTTCCCACAGGGCTGACCCACGTGTCACCGTTGTGTGAGTCGATCCTCGGCTTGAAAGTCGAGGCAGTGCAGGGAAAACAGGTTTCCCTTGAATGGACTGAGACATCTGGGGGACTCTGGGAATGGTGGCACGACCCTGGAGATCCTCTCGCCTTTCCTGTGGAGAGCGTCTCCTCTTGAGATGCGAGGGGAAAGCCGGGAATTCTTTCCCGACCACGCAGTGAAAGGATCCCTCCTCTCGAGCCATGAGGCGGAAACGAGGCTCCTCTGGATGTGGCAGGACTCTCGTGCTTCTTCTCGAGTGGAGACGGGTATGTCGGGGAACTTCTTGAGTTGCAGCAAGGGTGTGAAGGACCCTTTGGAAGTTCCAGAGGTTAGGTGTGATTAGCCTCGAGACGCCTCAGCGCAAATGGGCATCATCTCGCCTGGAGGGGGAGAACCTCCTGGATTTTCTCGAGTTCCGTCAGGTGCTCTCGACTTACGAAGGGGACCTCAGGGACTCTCTGTGGTGGCCTCAGGAAAGGCCAGTCCCCATGCGAGTTGCTCGGGGGCCTCTCGGGATTCCTCTCCCGTCTATTCCAGGGCCTAAGACCTTGTGTGGAGTCGGTGCCGGAACCTGAGGATTCCTCTCCAGTGCTGACATGGATCTTGGGGTACTTCTGGAGTCTCCCCAGGGGAGTCAGTCCTCGTCTCGAGTGGGGCCATGCACGTGCGCTTTCCTCCGGAGCTGTAGCAGCAGTGTCACGCCTCCCTTGGCGTGGATCAAGGGATCTGTGGCTTTCCCTCGAGGCTTTCCCACGAGGCTTTCCCACGAGGCTTTCCCACAGGGCTCTCCCACGTGTCACCGTGGTGTGAGCCGATCCTCGGCTTGAAAGTCGAGGCAGTGCAGGGAAAACAGGTTTCCCTGGAATGGACTGAGACATCTGGGGGACTCTGGGAATGGTGGCACGACCCTGGAGTTCCTCTCGCCTTTCCTGTGGAGAGCGCCTCCTCTTGAGATGCGACGGGAACGCCGGGAATTTTTCCCGAACCTGCAGGGAAAGGATCCCTCCTCTCGAGCTAGGAGGCAGGAACGGGGCTCCTCTGGATGTGGGCGGGTCTCTCGTGCTTCCTCTCGGGTGGAGACTGGTATGTCGGGGATCTTCTTGAGTTGCAGCAAGGGTGTGAAGGACCCTCTGGAAGTTCCAGAGGTTAGGTGTGATTAGCCTCGAGACACCTCAGCGGAAATGGGCCTCATCTCGCCTGGTGGGTAGAACCTCCTGGATTTTCTCGAGTTGCGGCAGGTGCTCTCGACTTACGGCGGGGACCTCAGGGACCCGCTCTGGTGGCCTCAGGAAACGCCAGTCCCCATGCGAGTTGCTAGGGGGCCTCTCGGGATTCCTCTCCTGTCGATGCCGATGCCTAAGACATTGTGTGGAGTCGGTGCCTGAACCTGAGGATTCCTCTCCAGTGCTGACATGGGTCTTGGGTTACTTCTGGGAGTCTCCCCAGGGGAGTCAGTCCTCGTCTCGAGTGGGGGCATGCACGTGCGCTTGCCTCCAGAGCTGTAGCAGCAGTGTCACGCTTCCGTTCGCGTGAATCAAGGGATCTCTGGTTTTCCCTGGAGGTTTTCCCACGAGGCTTTCCCACGAGGCTTTCCCACGAGGCTTTGCCACAGGGCTGACCCACGTGTCACCGCTGTGTGAGTCGATCCTCGGCTTGAAAGTCGAGGCAGTTCAGGGAAAACAGATTTCCCTGGAATGGACTGAGACATCTGGGGGACTCTGGGAATGGTGGCAAGACCCTGGAGTTCCTCTCGCCTTTCCTGTGGAGATCGCCTCCTCTTGAGATGCGCCGGGAACACTGGGAACTCTTTCCCGATCACTGAGGGAAAGGATCCCTCCTCTTGAGCTAGGAGGGGAATCGGGGCTCCTCTGAATGTGGGCGGGACTCTTGTGCTTCCTCTCGAGTGAAGCCGGGTATGTTGGGGATCTTCTTGGAGTTGCAGCAAGGGTGTGAAGGATCCTTTGTAAGGTCCAGAGTTTAGGTGTGATTAGCTTTGAGACACCTCAGCGGAAATGGTCCTCATCTCGCCTGGAGGGGAGAACCTCCTGGATTTTCTCAAGTTGCGGCAGGTGCTCTCGACCTACGATGGGGCCCTCAGGGACCCGCTCTGGTGGCCTCAGGAAAGGCCAGTCCCCATGCAAGTTGCAAGGGAACTCTCGGGATTCCTCTCCCGTCAGTGCCGGGGCCTAAGACCTTGTGTGGAGTCGGTGCCGGAACCTGAGGATTCCTCTCCAGGGCTGACATGGATCTTGGGGTACTTCTGTAGTCTCCCCAGGGGAGTCAGTCTTGGTCTCGAGTGTGGGCATGCAAGTGCGCTTTCCTCCCGAGCTGTAGCAGCAGTGTCACCATTCCCTTCTTTTGGATCAAGGGACATGTGGCTTTCCCTCGAGGCTTTCCCATGAGGCTTTCCCACGAGGCTTTTCCACAGGGTTGTCCCACGTGCCACCATGGTGTGAGTCGATCCTCGGCTTGAAAGTCGAGGCAGTGCAGGGAAAACAGGTTTCCCTGGAATAGACTGAGACATCTGGGGGACTCTGGGAATGGTAGGATGACCCTGGAGTTCCTGTCGCCTTTCCTGTTGAGAGCACCTCCTCTTGAGTTGCGACGGAAACGCCGGGAATTCTTTCCCGACGACGCAGGAAAAGGATCCCTCTTCTCTAGCTAGGAGGCGGAAACGGGGCTCCTCTGGATTGGGCGGGACTCTCGTCCTTCCTCTTGAGTGGAGACGGGTATGTCGGGGAACTTCTTGAGTTGTAGCAAGGGTGTGAAGGCCCCTTTGGTAGTTCCAGAGGTTAGGTGTGATTAGCCTGGGGACGCCTCAGAGGAAATGGGCCTCATCTCCCCTGGAGGGGAGAACCTCCTGCATTTTTCTCGAGTTGGTGCAGGTGTTCTCTCATTACGACGGGGACCTCAGGGACCCGCTCTGGTGGCCTCAGGAAAGGCCAGTCCCCATGCGAGTTGCTCGGGGGCCTCTCGGGATTGCTCTCCCGTCGATGCCGGGGCCTAAGACCTTGTGTGGAGTCGGTGCCGGAATCTGAGGATTCCTCTCCAGTGCTGACATGGATCTTGGGGTATTCTGGAGTCTCCCCAGGGGAGTCAGTAGTCGTAATGAGTGGGGCATGCAAGTGCACTTTCCTCCGAGCTGCAGCAGCAGTGTTGAGCTTCCCTTCGCGAGGATCAAGGGATCTGTGGCTTTCCCTCGAGGCTTTCCCACGAGGCTTTCCCAGGAGGCTTTCCCACAGGGCTCTCCCACGTGTCACGGTGGTGTGAGTCGATGCTCAGCTTGAAAGTCGAGGCAGTGAAGGGAAAACAGGTTTCCCTGGAATGGACGGAGACATCTGGGGGACTCTGGGAATGGTGGCACGACCCTGGAGTTCCTCTCGCCTTTCCTGTGGAGAGCGCCTCCTCTTGAGATGCAACGGAAACGCAGGGAATTCTTTCCTGACCACGCATTGAAGGGATCCCTGCTCTCAAGCTATGAGGCGGAAACGGGGCTCCTCTGGATGTGGGCGGGACTCTCGTTCTTCCTCTTGAGGGGAGAGGGTTATGCGGGGAACTTCTTGAGTTGCAGCAAGTGTGTGAAGGACCCGTAGGAATTTCCAGAGGCCAGGTGTATTAGCCTCCAGACGCCTCAGCGGAAACGGGCCTCATCTGGCCTGGAGGGTAGAACCTCCAGGATTTTCTCAAGTTGTGACAGGTGCTCTCGATTGACGACGGGGAACTCAGGGACCCGCTCTGGTGGCATCAGGAAAGGCCAGTCCCCTTGCTAGTTGCTCGGGGTTCTCTCGGGATTCCTCTCCCTTCGATGCCGGGGCATAAGACCTTGTGTGGAGTCGGTGCTGGAACCTGAGGTTTCCTCTCCAGTGCAGACATGGATTTTAGTGAAATTCTGGAGTCTCCCAAGGGGAGTCAGTCCCCGTCTCGGAGTGGGGGCATGTACGTGCGCTTTCCTCCCCAGCTGTAGCAGCAGTGTCACGCTTCCCTTCGCGTGGATCAAGGGATCTATGGCTTTCCCTGGAGGCTTTCACACGAGGCTTTCCCACGAGGCTTTCCCACATTGTTGTCCCACGTGCCACCGTGATGTGAGTCGATCCACGGCTTGAATGTCGAGGCAGTGCAGGGAAAACAGGTTTCCCTGGAATGCACTGAGACATCTTGGGGACTCTGGGAATGGTGGCAGGACCCTGGAGTTCCTCTCGCCTTTCCTGTGGAGAGCGCCTCCTCCTGAGATGCGACGGGAACGCCGGGAATTCTTTGCCGACCACGAAAGGAAAGGATCCCTCCTCTCGAGCTAGGAGGCAGAAACGGGGCCCTCTGTATGTGGGCGGGACTCTCGTGCTTCCTCTTGAGTGGAGACGGGTATGTCGGGGAACTTCTTGAGTTGCAGCAAGGCTGTGAAGGACCCTTTGGAAGTTCCAGAGATTAGGTGTGATTAGCTTCCAGTCGCCTCAGCGGAAATGGGCCTCATCTCGCCTGGAGGGGACAACCTCCTGGATTTTCTCGACTTGCGGGCAGGTGCTCTCGACTTACGACGGGGACCACAGGGACACCATCTGGTGGCCTCAGGAAAGGCCAGTCCCCATGCGAGTTGCCTCGGGAGCCTTTCGGTATTTCTCTCCCGTCGATGTCGGGGCCTAAGACCTTGTATGGAGCTGGGTGCCGGAAGCTGAGGATTCCTCTCCAGTGCTGACATGGACCTTCGGGTACTTCTGGAGTCTCCGAGGAGAGTCAGTCCTCGTTCCGAGTGGGGGCATGCACGTGCGATTTCCTCCCGAGCTGTAGCAGCAGTGTCACGCTTCCTTTCGCGTGGATCAAGGGATCTGTGGCTTTCCCTCGAGGCTTTCCCACGAGGATTTTTCACGAGGCTTTCCCACGAGGCTTTCCCACAGGGCTGTCCCACGTGCCACCGTGGTGTGAGTCAATCCTCGGCTTGAAGGTCGAGGCTGTGCAGGGAAAACAGGTTTCCCTGGAATGGACTGAGACATCTGGGGGACTCTGGGAATGTGGCACGACCCTGGAATTCCTCTCGCATTTCCTGTGGAGAGCCCTTCCTCTTGAGATGCGACGGGAACGCCGGGAATTCTTTCCCGACATCGCAGGGAAAGGATCCCTCCTCTGGAGCTAGGAGGCGGAAACGGGGCTCCTCGGGAAGTGGGCGGGACTCTCGTGCTTCCTCTCGAGTGGAGACGGGTATGTCGGGGAACTTCTTGAGTTGCAGCAAGGGTGTGAAAGACCCTTGGAAGTTCCAGAGGTTACGTGTGATTAGCCTCGAGACGCCTCAGCAGAAATGGGCCTCATCTCGCCTGGAGGGGAGAACCTCCTGGATTTTCTCGAGATAGGGCAGTTGCTCTCGACTTACGTCGGGGACCTCAAGGACCCGCTCTGGGGGGCCTCAGAAAAGGCCAGTCCCCATGCGAGTTGCTCGGGGCCTCTCGGGATTCCTCTCCCGTCGATGCGGGGCTAAGACCTTGTGTGGAGTCTGTTCCGGAATCTGAGGTTTCCTGTGCAGTTCTGACATGGATTTTGGGGTACTTCTGGCGTCTCCCCAGGGGGAGTCAGTCCTCGTCTCGAGTGGGGCATGCACCTGCGCTTTCCTCCCTAGCTGTAGCAGCAGTGTCATGCTCCAGTCGCATGGATCAAGGTATCAGTGGCTTTCCCTCGAGGCTTTCCCATGATGCTTTCCAACAAGGCTTTCCCACGAGGATTTCCCACAGGGCTGTCCACGTGCCACCGTGGTGTTAGTCGATCCTCGGCTTGAAAGTCGAGCAGTGCAGGGAAAACAGGTCTCCCTGGAATGGACTGAGACATCTGGGGGACTCTGGGGATTGGTGGCACGACCATGGAGCTCCTCTCGCCTTTCCTCTGGAGAGCGCCACCTCTTGAGAGGCGTCGGGAACGCCGGGAAATCTTTCTCGACACGCAAGGAAAGGATCCCTCCTCTCGAGCTAGGAGGCGGAAACGGGGGCTCCCTCTGTGAGCAGGACTCTCGTGTGAGTGGCAGGACTCTCGTGCTTCCTCTCAAGTGG
>NW_017199099.1:0-19638 GCF_001704415.2 Capra hircus | reverse complement strand
ATTGCCGGTGGCCTAACGACCTTGTGTGGAGTCGTGCCGGATACTGGCATTCCATCTCCAGTGCCAACATGGATCTTGGGTACTTCTGGAGTCTCCCCAGGGGCGTCAGTCCTCGTCTCGAGTGGGGCATGCACGTGCGCTTTCCTCCCGAGCTGTAGCAGCAGTGTCACGCTTCCCTTCACGTGGCTCAAGGATTGTGGCTTTCCCTCGAGGCTTTCCCACGAGGCTTTCCCACAGGCTGTCCCACTTGCCACCGTGGTGTGAGTCGATCCTCGGCTTGAAAGTCGAGCAGTGCAGGGAAACAGGTTTCCCTGGAATGGACTGAGACATCTGGGGGACTCTGGGAATGGTGCACGACCCTGGAGTTCCTCTCGCCATTTCCTGTGGAGAGCGCCTCCTCTTGAGATGCGACGGGAACGCCGGGAATTCTTTCCCAGAGCACGCAGGGAAAGGATCCCTCCTCTCGAGCTAGGAGGCGGAAACGTGGACTCCTCAGGATGTGGGCGGTGACTCTCGTGCTTCCTGCTCGAGTGGAGACGGGTATGTCGGGGATCTTCTTGAGTTGCAGCAAGGGTGTGAATGACCCTTTTGGAAGTTCCAGAGGTTTAGGTGTGATTAGCCTCGAGACGCCTCAGTCGGAAATGGGCCTCATCTCGCCTGGAGGGGAGAACCTCCTGGAGTTTTCTCGAGTTGCGGCAGGTGCTCTCGACTTACGACGGGGACCTCAGGGACCCGCTCTGGTGGCCTCAGGAAAGGCCAGTGCCCCATGCTGAGTTGCTCGGGGGCCTCTCGGGATTACCTCTCCCTTGATGCCGGGGCCTAAGACCTTGTGTGGAGTCAGTGCCGGAACCTGAGGATTCCTCTCCAGTGCTGACATGGATCTTGGGGTACTTCTGGAGTCTCCCCAGGGGAGTCAGTCCTCGTCGTCGAGTGGGGGCATGCACGTCGCTTTCCTCCCGAGCTGTAGCAGCAGTGTCACGCTTCCCTTCGCGTGGATCAAGGGATCTGTGGCTTTCCCTCGAGGCTTCCCACGAGGCTTTCCCACGAGGCTTTCCCACAGGGCTGTCCCACGTGCCACCGTGGTGTGAGTCGATCCTCGGCTTGAAAGTCGAGGCAGTGCAGGGAAAACAGGTTTCCCTGGAATGGACTGAGACATCTGGGGGACTCTGGGAATGGTGGCACGACCCTGGAGTTCCTCTCGCCTTTCCTGTGGAGAGCGCCTCCTCTTGAGATACACGAGAACGCCGGGAATTCTTTCCCGACCACGCAGGGATAGGATCCCTCCTCTCGAGCTAGGAGGCGGAAACGGGGCTCCTCTGGATGTGGGCGGACTCTCGTGCTTCCTCTCGAGTGGAGACGGGTTTGTCGGGGATCTTCTTGAATTGCAGCAAGGGTGTGAAGGATCCTTTGGAAGTTCCAGAGGTTCGGTGTGATTAGCCTCGAGGACGCCTCAGCGGAAATGGGCCTCATCTCGCCTGGAGGCGAGAACCTCCTGGATTTCTCGAGTTGCGGCAGGTGCTCTCGACTTACGATTGGGACCTCAGGGACCCGCTCTAGTGCCCTCAGGAAAGGCCAGTCCCCATGCGAGTTGGCTCGATGGGCTTCTAGCGACTCCTCTCCCGCTCTATGCCGGGGGCCTGAGACCTTGGTGTGGAGTCAGGTGCCGGAACCTGAGGATTCCTCTCCAGTTCTGACATGGATCTTGGGGTACTTCTGTAGTCTCCCAGGGGAGTCAGTCCTCGTCGCGAGTGTGGCGTGCCCGTGCACTTTCCTCCCGAGCTTTAGCAGCAGTGTCACGCTTCCCTTTGCGTGGATCCAGGGATCTGTGGCTTTCTCTGTAGGCTTTCCCATGAGGCTTTTCCCACTAGGCTTTTCACAGGGCTGTCCCACGTGCCACCGTAGGTCTGAGTCGATCCTCGGCATGAAAGTCGAGGCATCGCGGGGAAAACAGGTTTCCCTGGAATCGGACTGAGACATCTGGGGGACTCTGGGAATGCTGGCACGACCCTGGAGTTCTTCTCGCCTTTCCTGTGGAGAGCGTCTCTCCTTGAGATGCGACGGGAACGCCGGAAATTCTTTCCCGAACACGCAGGGAAAGGATCCCTCCTCTCGGAGCTATGAGGCTGAAACGGGGCTCTTCTGGTTGTGGGCGGGACTCTCGTGCTTCCTTTCGAGTGTAAACGGGTATGTCGGGGAACTTCTTGAGTTGCAGCAAGGGTGTGAAGGGCCCTTTGGAAGGTCCAGAGGTTAGGTGTGATTAGCCTCGAGATGCCTCAGCGCAAATGGGTCTCATCTCGCCTGGAGGGGAGAACCTCCTGGATTTTCTCGAGTTGCGCCAGGTGCTCTCGACTTACGACGGGGACCTCAGGGACCCGCTTTGGTGGCCTCAGGAAAGGCCAGTCCCCATGCGAGTAGCTCGGGAGCCTCTCGTGATGTCTCTCCCTCTCCAGTGCTGTCTTGGATCTTGACTGGCCTTTCCTGAGGCCACCAGAGCGGGTCCCTGTGGTCCCCGTCGTAAGTCGAGAGCACCTGCCGCAACTGGAGAAAAACAAGGATGTTCTCCCCTCCAGGCAAAATGAAGCCTATTTCCGCTGACACATTTCAAGGCTAAGCACACTTAAACTCTGGAACTTCCAAAGGGTCCTTCACACCCTTGCTGCAAATCAAGAAGTTCCCCGACATACCCGTCTCCACTCAAGAGGAAGCACGATAGTTCAGCCCACATCCAGAGGAGTCCCGTTTCCGCCTCATAGCTCGAGAGGAGGTATCCTTTCCCTGCGAGGTCGGGAAAGAATTCCCGGCGTTCCCGTCGCATCTCAAGAGGAGGCGCTCTCCACAGGAAAGGCGAGAGGAACTCCAGGGACATGCCACCATTCTCCGAGTCCCCCAGATGTCTCAGTCCATTCCAGGGAAACCTGTTTCCCCTCACTGACTCGACTTTCAAGCCGAGGATCGACTCACACCACTGTGGCACGTGGGACAGCCCTGTGGCAAAGCCTCGTGGGAAAGCCTCGTGGGAAAGCCTCGAGGGAAAGCCACAGATCCCTTGATCCACGCGAAGGGAAGCGCGACACTGCTGCTACAGCTGGGGAGGAAAGCGCACGTGCATGCCCTCAACCGAGACAAGGACTGACTCCCCTGGGGAGACTCCAGCAGTACACCAAGATCCATGTCAGCACTGGAGAGGAATCCTCAGGTTACAGCACCGACTCTACGTAAGGTCTGAGGCCCTGGCATCGACGGGAGAGGAGTCCGGAGAGGGCCCCGAGCAACTCGCATGAGGACTGGAATTTCCTGAGGCCACCAGAGCGGGTCCCTGAGGTCCCCATCGTAAGTCGAGAGCACCTGCCGCAACTCGAGAATATCCAGGAGTTTCTCCCCTCCAGGCGAGATGAGGCCCATTTCCATTGAGGCATCTCGGGGCTAATCACACCTAACCTCTAGAACTGCCAAAGGGTCCTTCACACCCTTGCTGCAACTCAAGAAGTTCCGCAACATACCCGTCTCCACTCGAGAGGAAGCACAAGAGTCCCTCCCACATGAGGAGGAGCCCCGTTTCCACCTCATAGCTCGAAAGAAGGGATCCTTTCCCTGCGTGGTCGGGAAAGAATTTCCGGCATTCCCGTCGCATCTCAAGAGTAGGCGCTCTCCACAGAAAAGGCGAGAGGAACTCCAGGGTCGTGCCACCATTCCCAGATTCCCTCAGATGTCTCAGTCCATTACAGGGAAACTTGTTTTCCCTGCACTGCCTCGACTTTCAAGCCGAGGATCGACTCACACCACGGTGGCACGTGGGACAGCCCTGTGGGAAAGCCTCGTGGAAAAGCCTCGAGGGAAAGCCTTCAGGGAAAGCCACTGATACCATGATCCAATCGCCAAGAAGCGTGACACTGCTGCTACAGCTCGGGAGGAAAGCGCACGTGCATGCCCCCACTCGAGACGAGGACTTACTCCCCTCCGGAGACTCCAGTAGTACCCCAAGGTCCATGTCAGCACTGGAGAGGAATCCTCAGGTTCCGGCACCGACTCCGTACAAGGTCTCAGACCCCGGCATCAACGGGAGAGGAATCCCGAGAGGCCATCGAACAACGCGCATGGAGACTGGCCTTTCCTCAGGACACCGGAGAGGGTCCCTTAGGTCCCCGTCGTAATTCTAGAGCACCTGCCACACTCGAGAAAATCCAGGAGGTTCTCCCCTCCAGGCGAGATGAGGCCCATTTCCGCTGAGGCGTCTCTAGGCTAATCACACCTAACCTCTGGAACTTCCAAAGGTCCCTTCACACCTTAGCTGCACTCAAGAAGTTCCCCGACACACCCGTCTCCACACGAGAGGAAGCACGAGGGTCCCGGCCACATCCAGAGGAGCTCCGTTTCCGCCTCCAAGCTAAAGATGAGGGATCCTTCCCTGCTTCCTCGGGATAGAATTCCCGACGTTTCCGATGCTTCTCAAGAGGAGGCCCACTGCACAGGAAAGGCGAGAAGAACTCATGGGTCGTGCCACCATTCCAAGAGTCCCCCTGATATCTCAGTCCATTCCAGAGGATCCTGTTTTCCCTGCACTGCTTCGACTTTCACGCCGAGGATCGACTCACACCACGGTGACACGTGGGAGGGCCCTGTGGGAAAGCCTCGTGGGAAAGTCTTGAGGGAAAGCCACAGATCCCTTGATCCACGCGAAGGGAAGTGTGACACTGCTGCTACAGCACGGGAGGAAAGCGCACGTGCATACCCCAACTCGAGACGAGGACTGACTCCCCTTGGGAGACTCCAGAAGTACCCCAACATGCATGTCAGCCTTGGAGAGGAATCCTCAGATTCCGGCCCGGACTCCACACAAGGTCTTAGGCCCTGGCATCGACGGGAGTGAAATAGCGACAGGCCCTCTAGCAACTCGCATGGGGACTGGCCTTTCCTGAGGTCACCAGAGCGTGTCCCTGAGGTCCCCGACGTAAGTCGAGAGCACCTGCCGCAACTCGGTAAAATCCAGGAGGTTCTCCCCTCCAGGCGAGATGAGGCCCGTTTCCCCTGAGGTGTCTCGAGGCTAATCACACGTGACCTCTGGAACTTCCAAAGAGTCTTTCACAGTCATGCTGCAACTCAAGAAGTTCCCCGACATACCCGTCTCCACTCAAGAGGAAGCACGAGTGTCCCGGCCACATCCAGAGGAGCTCCGTTTCCGGCTCGTAGCTCGAGATGAGCGATCCTTTCCCTGATTGGTTGGGAAAGAATTCCCGGCATTCCCATCGCATCTCAAGAGGAGGCGCTCTCCAAAGGAAAGGGGAGAGGAACTGCAGGGTCGTGCCACCATTCCGAGACTCACCCAGATGTCTCAGTCCATTCCACAGGAACCTGTTTTCCCTGCACTGCCTTGGCCTTCATGCCGAGGATCGACTCACACCACTGTCACACGTGGGACAGCCCTGTGGGAAAGCCTAGTAGGAAAGACTCGAGGGAAAGCCACAGATCCCTTGGTCCAGGCATGGGGAAGCGTGACACTGCTGCTACAGCATGGGAGGAAAGGGCACGCTCATGCCCCCACTCGAGACGAGGCCTGACTCCCTTGTGGAGACTCGAGAAGTACCACAAAATCCATGTCAGCACTGGAGAGGAATCCTCAGCTTCCGGCCCCGACTCCACACAAGGTCTTAGGCCCCGGCATCGACGGGAGAGGAATCACGAGAGGCCCCCTAGCAACACGCATGATGACTGGCATTTCCTCCGGCCGCCAGAGCGGGTCCCTGAAGTCCCCGTCGTAACTCGAGAGCACCTGCTGAAACTCGGGAATATCCAGGAGCCTCTCCATTCCAGGCGACATGAGGCCCATTTCTGCTGAGGCATCTCGAGACTAACCACACCTAACCTCTGGAACTTCCAAAGGGTCCTTCACACCCTTGCTGCAACTCAAGAAGTTCCCCGACATACCCGTTCCTCTTCACATTCAGCCATAATGGTGGTGTCATCTGCATATCTAAGTTTATTGATATTTCTACCGGCAATCTTGATTCCATGGGGCCGTAGGGAGGGCCCCATGCTCGCTGTGAAAGGCAGAGTCACATCCACAGTCTGTTCTACCCCTTTTGCCCTGTGGGAGAGCTCTAGTGAGCCTAGGTCTGTCAGGAAAATTCTTGGCTTGGACAGGATCTCACCCTGTTTGTGAACCTGCATACCCAACCAGGGGCCACAGAGCACCTGTTTCAGTAAAGTGGGCCCTGAAAGGGTGCAGCCTAGCAAGAGCTTGAAAATCCATTCAATTGCTGTTTTTGCACCTCTGACAGAGCGAGCTTGGCTCCACCCTTTGGCAGTGAGGAGAAAAGAGGCATGACACCCTCCCCAAGGGGACATGGGGCCTACTTCGAGAGGAAGTTGCAACTCGAGAAAATCCAGGAGGTTCTCCCCTCCAGGCGAGATGAGGCCCATTTCCGCTGAGGCGTCTCGAGGCTAATCACAACTAACCTCTGGAACTTCGAAAGGGTCCTTCACACCCTTGCTGCAAGTCAAGAAGTTCTCCGACATACCCATCTCCACTCGAGAGGAAGGACGAGGGTCCCACCCACATCCAGTGGAGCCCCGTTTCCGCCTCGTAGCTCGAGAAGAGGGATCCTTTCCCTTCATCGTCGGGAAAGAATTCCCGGGCTTCCCGTCGCATCTCAAGAGGAGGCACTCTCCACAGGAAAGGCGAGAGGAACTCCAGGGCCTTGCCAGCATTCCAAGAGTCCCCCAGATGTCTCCGTCCATTCCAGAAGAACCTGCTTTCCCTTCACTGCCTCGACGTTCATGCCGAGGATAGACTCACACCACCGTGACATGTGGGACAGCCCTGTTCGAAAGCCTCGTGGGAAAGCCTCGATGCAAAGCGACTGATCCCTTGAACCGCATGGCGGCAAGCGTGACACTGCTGCTACAGCTTGTGAGGAAATCGCAGGTGCATGCCCTCACACGAGATGAGGACTGACTCCCCAGGTGAGACTCCAGAAGTATGGAAAGATTCATGTCAGCACTGGAGAGGCATCCTCAGGGTCTGGCCCCGACTCCACACAAGGTCTTAGGCACCGGCATCGATGGGAGAGGAGTCCCTATAGGCCCCATGGTAACTCGCATGGGGACTGGCCTTTCCTGAGGCCACCAGAGCGAGTCCCTGAGGTCCCCGTCGTAACTCGAGAGCACCTACCACAACTCGGTAAAATCCAGGAGGTTCTCCCCTCCAGGCGAGATGAGGCCCATTTCCGCTGAGGTGTCTCAAGGCTAATCACACCTAACCTGTGGAACTTCCAAAGGGTCCTTCACACCCTTGCTGCAACTCAAGAAGTTCCCCGACAAACCCGTCTTCACTCGAGAGGAAGCACGGGGGTCCCGCCCACATCCAGAGGAGCCCCATTTCCGCCTCGTAGTTCGAAATGAGGGATCCTTTCCCTGCTTCATCGGGAAAGGATTCCCGCCGTTCCCGCCGCATCTCAAGAGGAGGCGCTCTCAACAGGAAAGGCGAGAGGAACTCGAGGGTCGTGCCAACATTCCAAGAGTCCCCCAGATATCTCAGTCCATTACAGGGAAACCTGTTTTCCCTGCACTGCCTCGACATTCACGCGGAGGATTGACTCACACTACGGTGGCACATGGGACACCCCTGTTGGAAAGCCTCGTGGGAAAGCCTCGAGGGAAAGCCACAGATCCTTTGAACCATGCGAATGGAAGCGTTACACTGCTGCTACCTCTCGGAAGGAAAGCGCACGTGCATGACCCCACTCGAGCCGAGGACTGACTCCCCAGGGCAGACTCCAGAAGTACCCCTAGATGCATGTCAGCCCTGGAGAGGAATCCTCAGGTTCTGAACACAACTCCACAAAAGGTCTTAGGCCCTGGCATCGACGGGAGAGGAATCCTGAGAGGACCCCTAGCAACTCGCATGGCGACTGGCCTTTCTTGAGGCAACCAGAGCGGGTCCCTGAGGTCCCTGTCGTAACTCGATAGCACCTGCCACAACTCGAGAAAATCCAGGAGGTTCTCCCCTTCAGGCGAGATGAGGCCCATTTCCGCTAAGGCGTCTTGAGGCTAAACACACCTAACCTCTGGAACTTCCAAAGGGTCCTTCCCACACTTGCTGCAACTCAAGAAGTTCCCCGACATACCCGTCTCCACTCGAGAGGAAGCACGAGAGTCCCGCCCACATCCAGAGGAGCCTGGCTTCCACCTCGTAGCTCTAGATGACGGATTCTTTTCCAGCTTCGTCTGGAAAGAATTCCCGGCTTTCCCGTCGCAACTCAAGAGGAGGCGCTCTCAACAGGAAAAGCGAGAGAAACCCCAGTGTCGTGCCACAATTCCAAGGGACCCCCAGATGTCAGTCCATTCCAGAGGAACTTGCTTTCCCTGCACTGCCTCTACTTTCACGCCGAGGATCCACTCACTACACCATGGAACGTGGGTCAGCCCTGTGGGAAAGCCTCGTGGGAAAGCCTCGAGGGAAAGACACAGATCCCTTGATCCACGCGACGGTAAGTGTGACACTGCTGCTACAGTTCCTGAGGAGAGCTCACGTGCATGCCCCCACATGAGATGAGCACAGACTCCCCAGGGGAAACTCCAGAAGTAAGCCAAGATCCATGTCAGCACTGAAGAGGAATCCTCAGGTTCCAGCCCCGATTCCACAAAAGGTCTTAGGCCCCGACATCGACTGGAGAGGAATCCCGAAAGGCGCCCTTGCAACTCCCATGGGCACTGGTCTTTCCTGAGGCCACCAGAGCGGGTCCCTGAGGTCCCTGTCGTAACTCGAGAGACCCTGCCCAACTCTAGAAAATCCAGGAGGTTCTCCCCTCCAGGCGAGATAAGGCCCATTTCCTCTGAGGCGTCTGGAGGCTCATCACACCTAAATTCTGGAAATTCAAAAGGGTCCTTGCTGCAACTCAAGAAGTTCCCCGGCATACTCGTCTCCACTCGAGAGGAAGCACGAGGGTCCCGCCCACATCCAGAGGAGACGCCGTTTTGGTATCGAAGCTCGAGATGAGGGATCCTTTCCCTGCTTGGTCAGGAAATAATACACGCCATTCCGCTCGCATTTCAAGGGGAAGCGCTCTCCACAGGAAAGGCGAGAGGAACTCCAGGGTCGAGCCACCATTCACAGAGTCACCCAGATGTCTCAGTCCATTCCAGAGGAAACTGTTTTTCCTGCACTGCCTCGAATTTCACGGCGAGGATCGACTCAAACCACGGTGGCACGTGGGATAGCCCTGTGGGAAAGCCTCGTGGGAAATCCTCTTGGGAAAGCCTCGAGGGAAAGCCACAGATCCATTGATCCACGCGAAGGGAAGCATGACACTACTGCTACATCTCGGGAGGAAAGCGCACGTGCATGCCCCCACTCGAGACAAGGACTGACTCCCCTGGGTAGACTCCAGAAGTATCCCAAGATCCATGTCAGCACTGGAGAGGAATCCTCAGGTTCTGGCACCATCTCCACACAAGGTCTTAGGCCCCGGCATCGACGGGAGAGGAATCCCGAGAGGCCCCCAAGCAATTCGCATGGGGACTGGTCTTTCCTGAGGCCACCAGAGCAGGTCCCTGATGTCCTGGTCATAAGTTGTGAGCACCTGCCTCAACTGGAGAAAATCCAGGTGGTTCTTCCCTCCAGGCGAGATGAGGCCCATTTCTGCTGAGCCATATCCAGGCTAATCACACCTAACCTGTGGAAATTCAAAAGGGTCCTTCACATCCTTGCTGCAACTCAAGAAGCTAGCCGACATACCCGTCTCCAGTGGAGAGGAAGCACGAGAGTCCCGCTCACATCTAGAGGAGCCCCGTTTCCGCCTCCTAGATCGAGAGGAGGGATCCTTTCCTGCGTGGTCGGGAAAGAATTCCCGGCGTTCCCGTCGCATTTCAAGAGGAGGCGCTCTCCACAGGAAAGGCGAGAGGAAATCCAGGTTCGTGCCACCATTCCCAGAGTCAGCCAGATGTCTCTGTCCATTCCAGGGAAACCTGTTTTCCCTTCAATGCCTCGACTTTCAAGCCGAGGATCGACTCACACCACGGTGGCACGTGGGACAGCACTGTTTGAAAGGCCCGTGGGAAAGCCTCGTGGGAAAGGCTCGTGGGAAAGCCTCTAGGGAAAGGCACTGATCCCTTGATTCACGCGAAGGGAAGCGTATCACTGCTGCTAGAGCTCGGGAGGAAAGCGCACGTGCATGCCCCCACTCGAGACGAGTACTGACTCCCCTGGGGAGACTCCAGAAGTACCCCAAGATCCATGTCAGCACTGGAGAGGAATCCTCAGGTTCCGGCACCGACTCCACACAACGACTTAGGCCCCGGCTTCGACGGGAGAGGAATCCCGAGAGGCCCCCGAGCAACTTGCATGGGGACTGGCCTTTCCTGAGGCCACCAGAGCGGATCACTGAGGTCCCCGTCGTAAGTCGAGAGCACCTGCCGAAACTCGATAAAATCCAGGATATTCTCCCCTCCAGGTGAGATGAGGCCTATTTCCGCTGAGGCGTCTCGAAGCTAATCACACCTAACCTCTGGAACTTCCAAAGGGTCCTTCACAACCTTGCTGCAACTCAAGAAGTTCCCCGACATACCCGTCTCCACTCGAGAGGAAGCACGAGAGACCCGCCCACATCCAGAGGAGCCCCTTTTCTCCCTCATAGCTCGAGACGAGGTATCCTTTCACTGTGTGTCGGGAAAGAATTCCTGGGGTTCCCGTCGCATCTCCAGAGGAGGCGCTCTCCACAGGAAAGGCGAGAGGAACTCCAGGGTCGTGCCACCATTCCCAGAGTCCCCCAGATATCTCAGTCCATTCCAGGGAAACCTGTTTTCCCTGCACTGCCTCGACTTTCAAGCCGAGGATCGACTCACACCACGGTGGCACGTGGGACAGCCCTGTGGGAAAGCCTCGTGGGAAAACCTCGTGGGAAATCCTCGAGGGAAAGCCACAGATCCCTTGATCCTCGCCAAGGGAAGCGTGACACTGCTGCTACAGCTCGGGACGAAAGCGCACGTGCATGCCACCACTGGAGACGAGGACTGACTTCCCTGGGGAGACTCCAGAAGTCCCTCAAGATCCTTGTCAGCACTGGAGAGGAATCCTGAGGTTCCGGCACCATCTCCACACAATGTCTTAGGCCCTGGCATCGACGGGAGAGGAATCCTGAGAGGCCCCCGAGCAATTCGCATGGGGACTGGTCTTTCCTGAGGTCACCAGAGCAGGTCCCTGAGGTCCCGGTCGTAAGTTGTGAGCACCTGACTCTGGAGAAAATCCAGGAGGTTCTCCCCTCCAGGCGAGATGAGGCCCATTTCCGCTGAGGCGTCTTGGGGCTAATCACACCTAACATCTGGAACTTCCAAAGCGTCCTTCACACCTTCGCTGCAACCCCAGAAGTTCCCCGACATACCCGTCTCCACTCGAGAGGAAGCACAGGAGTCCTGCCCACATCCAGATGAGCCCCGTTTCCGCCTCATAGCTCGAGAGGTGGGATGCTTTCGCTGCGTGGCTGGAAAAGAATTCCCGGCGTTCACGTCGCATCTCAAGAGGAGGCGCTCTCCACAGGAAAGGCGAGAGGAAATCCAGGTTCGTGCCACCATTCCCAGAGTCAGCCAGATGTCTCTGTCCATTCCAGGGAAACCTGTTTTCCCTTCAATGCCTCGACTTTCAAGCCGAGGATCGACTCACACCACGGTGGCACGTGGGACAGCACTGTGGGAAAGGCCCGTGGGAAAGCCTCGTGGGAAAGGCTCGTGGGAAAGCCTCTAGGGAAAGGCACTGATCCCTTGATCCACGCGAAGGGAAGCGTATCACTGCTGCTAGAGCTCGGGAGGAAAGCGCACGTGCATGCCCCCACTCGAGACGAGTACTGACTCCCCTGGGGAGACTCCAGAAGTACCCCACGATCCATGTCAGCACTGGAGAGGAATCCTCAGGTTCCGGCACCGACTCCACACAAGGTCTTAGGCCCCAGCAACGACGGGAGAGGAATCCCTAGAGGCCCCCGAGGAATTCTCATGGGGACTGGCCTTCCCTGAGGCCACCAGAGCGGGTCCCTGAGGTCCCCGTGGTAAGTCGAGAGCACCTGCCGCAACTCGAGAAAATCCAGGAGGTTCTCCCCTCCAGGCGAGATGAGGCCAATTTCCGCTGATTCGTCTCGAGGCTAATCACACCTAACCTCTGTAACTTGCAAAGGGTCCTTCACACCGTTGCTGTAACTCAAGAAGTTCCCCGACATTCCCGACTCCACTGGAGAGGAAGCTCGAGAGTCCCGCCCACGTCAAGAGGAGCCCTGTTTCTGCCTCCTAGTTCGAGAGGAGGGATCCTTTCCCTGCGTGGTCAGAAAAGAATTCCCGGCGTTCCGGTCGCATCTCAAGAGGAGGCGCTCTCCACAGGAAAGGCGAGAGGAACTCCAGGGTCGTGCCACCATTCACAGATTCCCCCAGAAGTCTCAGTCCATTCCAGGGAAACCTGTTTTCCCTGCACTGCCTCGACTTACAAGAGGAGGATCGACTCACACCACTGTAGCACGTGGGACAGCCCTGTGGGAAAGCCTCGTGGGAAAGCCTCGTGGCAAAGCCTCGAGGGAAAGCCACAGATCCCTTGATCCACGCGAAGGGAAGCGTGACACTGCTTCTATAGCTCGGGAGGAAATCGCAAGTGCATGTCCCCACTCGAGACGAGGACTGACTCCCCTGAGGAGACTCCAGAAGTACCCCAAGATCCATGTCAGCACTGGAGAGGAATCCTCAGGTTCCGGCACCGACTCCACACAAGGTATTAGGCCCCAGCATCGACGGGAGAGGAATCCCGAGAGGCCCCCGAGGAATTCTCTTGGGGAATGGCCTTTCCTGAGGCCACCAGAGTGGGTCCCTGAGGTCCCCGTGGTAAGTCAATAGCACCTGCTGCAACTCGAGAAAATCAAGGAGGTTCTCCCATCCAGGCGAGATGAGGCCCATTTCCGCTGATTCGTCTCGAGGCTAATCACACCTAACCTCTGGAACTTGCAAAGGGTCCTTCACACCCTTGCTGCAACTCAAGAAGTTCCCCGACATTTCCGACTCCACTGGAGAGGAAGCACGAGAGTCCCGCCGACATCCAGAGGAGCCGCGTTTCCACCTCCTAGCTCGAGAGGAGGGATCCTTTCCCTGCGTTGTCGGGAAAGGATTCCCGGTGTTCCCGTCGCATCTCAAGAGGAGGCGCTCTCCACAGGAAAGGCGAGAGGAACTCCAGTGTCGTGCCACCATTCCCAGAGTCCCCCAGATGTCTCAGTCCATTCCAGGGCAACCTGTTTTTCCTGCACTGCCTCGACTTTCAAGATGAGGATCGACTCACACCACGGTGGCACGTGTGACAGCACTTTGGAAAGCCTTGTGGGAAAGCCTCGTGCGAAAGCCTCGAGGGAAAGCCACAGATCCCTTGATCCACGCGAAGGGAAGCGTGACACTGCTGCTACAGCTCGGGAGGAAAACGCTCGTGCATGCCCCTACTCGAGACGAGGACTGACTCCCCTGCGGAGACTCCAGAAGTACCCCAAGATTCACGTTGTCACTGGAGAGGAATCCTCAGTTTCCGGCACGGACTTCACACAAGGTCTTAGGCCCTGGCATCGACTGGAGAGGAATCCCGAGAGGCCCCCGAGTAACTCGCATGGGGAGAGGCCTTTCCTGAGGCCACCAGAGCGGGTCCCTGAGGTCCCCGTCGTAAGTCGAGAGCACCTGCCGCAACTCGAGAAAATCCAGGAGGTTCTCCCCTCCGGGCGAGATGAGGCCCATTTTCGCTGAGGCGTCTCGAGGCTAATCACACCTAACCTCTGGAACTTCCAAAGGGTCCTTCACACCCTTGCTGCAACTCAAGAAGTTCCCCGATATACCCGTCTCTTCTCAGGAGGAAGCACGAGAGTCCCGCCCACATTCAGAGGAGCCCCGTTTCCGCCTCCTAGCTCGAGAGGAGGGATCCTTTCCCTGCATGGTCGGGAAAGAATTCCCGGCGTTCCTGTCGCATCTCAAGAGGAGGCGCTCTCCACAGGAAAGGCCAGAGGAACTCCAGGGTCGTGCCACCATTCCCAGAGTTCCCCAGATGTCTCAGTCCATTCCAGGGAAACCTGTTTTCCCTGCACGGCCTCGACTTTCAAGCCGAGGATGGACTCACACCACGGTGGCACGTGGG
Organism: Capra hircus; assembly: GCF_001704415.2. Lineage (NCBI taxonomy): Eukaryota > Metazoa > Chordata > Mammalia > Artiodactyla > Bovidae > Capra > Capra hircus. The sequence goes on along the minus strand of NW_017199099.1, from coordinate 5,504 downwards.
ACAGCCCTGTGGGAAAGCCTCGTGGGAAAGCCTCGTGGGAAAGCCTCGAGGGAAAGCCACAGATCCCTTGATCCACGCGAAGGGAAGCGTGACACTGCAGCTACAGCTCGGGAGGAAAGCCCACGTGCATGCCCCCACTCGAGACGAGGACTGACTCCCCTGGGGAGAGCCCAGATGTACCCCAAGATCCATGTCATCCCTGGAGAGGAATCCTCAGGTTGCCCCACCGACTCCACACAAGGTCTTAGGCCCTTGCATCGCCCGGAGGGGAATCTGAGAGGCCCTCGAGCAACTCGCATGGGGACTGGCCTTTCCTGAGGCCACCAGAGCGGGCCCCAGAGGTCCCCGTCATAAGTCGAGAGCACCTGACACACCTCGAGAAAATCCAGGAAGTTCTCCCCAACAGGAGAGATGAGGCCCATTTCCGCTGAGCCGTTTCGAGGCTAACCACACCTAACCTCTGGAACTTCAATAGGGTCCTTCACAACCTTGCTGCAACTCAAGAAGTTCCCCGACATTCCCGTCTCCACTCGAGAGGAAGCACGAGAGTCCCGCCCACATCCAGAGGAGCCCCGTTTCCGCCTCCTAGCTCGAGAGGAGGGATCCTTTCCCTGCGTGGTCGGGAAAGAATTCCCGGCGTTCCCTTCCCATCTCAAGAGGAGGCGCTCTCCACAGGAAAGGCGAGAGGAACTCCAGGCTCGTGCCACCATTGCCAGAGTCCCCCAGATGTCTCAGTCCATTACAGGGTAACCTGTTTTTCCTGCACTGCCTCGACTTTCAAGCTGAGGATCCACTCACACCACGGTGGCACGTGGGACAGCCCTGTGGGAAAGCCTCCTGGGAAAGCCTCGTGGGAAAGCCTCGAGGGAAAGCCACAGATCCGTTGATCCACGCGAAGGGAAGCATGACACTGCTGCTACAGCTCGGGAGGAAACGCACGTGCATGCCCCCACTAGAGACGAGGTCTGACTCCCCTGGGGAGACTAAAGAAGTACCCCAAGATCCATGTCAGCACTGGAGAGGAATCCTCAGTTTCCGGCACCGACTCCACACAAGGTCTTAGGCCCCTGCATCGACGGGAGAGGAATCCCGAGAGGCCCCCGAGCAACTCGCATGGGGACTGACCTTTCCAGAGGCCACCTGAGCGGGTCCCTGAGGTTCCTGTCGTAAGTCGAGAGCACCTGCTGCAACTCGAGAAAATCCAGGAAGTTCTCCCCTCCAGGCGAGATGAGGACCATTTCCGCTGAGGCGTCTCGAGGCTAATCACACCTAACCTCTGGAACTTCCAAAGGGTCCTTCACACCCTTGCTGCAACTCAAGAAATTCCCGACATATCCGTCTCCACTCGAGAGGAAGCACGAGAGTCCCACCCACATCCAGAGGAGCCCCGTTTCTGCCTCCTACCTCGAGAGGAGGGATCCTTTCCCTGCGTGGTCCGGAAAGAAATCCCGGCGTTCCCGTCGCATCTCAAGAGGAGGCGCTCTCCACAGGAAAGGAGAGGGGAACTCCAGGGTCGTGTCACCATTCCCAGAGCCCAAAGATGTCTCAGTCCATTCCAGGAAATCATGATTTCCCTGCACTGCCTCGACTTTCAAGCCGAGGATCGACTCACACCACGGTGGAACTTGGGACAGCCCTGTGGGTAAGCCTCGTGGGAAAGCCTCGAGGGAAAGCCACAGATCCCTTGATCCACGCGAAGGAAAGCGTGACACTGCTGCTACAGCTCGGGAGGAAACCTCAGGTGCATGCCCCCACTCGAGACGAGGACTGACTCCCCTGGGGAGACTCCAGAAGAACCCCAAGATCTATGTCAGCACTGAAGAGGAATCCTAAGTTCCCGGCTCCGAATCCACACAAGGTCTTAGGCCCCGGCATCTACGGGAGAGGAATCCCGAGAGGCCCCCGAGCAACTCGCATGGGGACTGGCCTTTCCTGAGGCCACGAGAGCGAGTCCCTGAGCTCCCCGTCGTAAGTCGAGAGCACCTGCTGCAACTCGAGAAAATCCAGGAGTTTCTCCCCTCCAGGCGAGATGAGGCCAATTTCCGCTGAGGCGTCTCACGGCTTATTACACCTAACCTCTCGAACTTCAAAAGGGTCCTTCACTCCCTTGCTGCAACTCAAGAAGTTCCCCAACATTCCCGTCTCCACTCGAGAGGAAGCAGGAGAGTCCCGCCCACATCCAGATGAGCCCCGTTTCCGCCTCCTAGCTCGAGAGGTGGGATCCTTTCCCTGCGTGGTCGGGTAGAATTCCCGGCGTTCCCGTCGCATCTCAAGAGGAGGGGCTCTCCACAAGAAAGGCGAGAGGAACTCCAGGGTCGTGCCACAATTCCCAGGGTCCCCCAGATGTCTCACTAAATTCCAGGGCAACCTGTTTTCCCTGCACTGCCTCGACTTTCAAGCCGAGGATCGACTCGCACCACGGTGGCACGTGGGACAACCCTCTGGGAAAGCCTCGTGGGAAAGCCTCGTGGGAAAGCCTCGAGGGAAAGCCACAGATCCCTTGATCCACGCGAAGGGAAGTGTGACACTGCTGCTACAGTTGGAGAGGAAAGCGCCCGTGCATGCCCCCACTCGAGACGAGGACTGACTCCCCTGGGAAGACTCCAGAAGTACCTCAAGATCCATGTCAGCACTGGAGAGGAATCCTCAGGTTCTGGCACCGACTCCACACAAGGTCTTAGGCCCTGGCATCGACGGGAGAGGAATCCTGAGAGGCCCCCGAACTACTCGCATGGGCCCTGGCCTTCCCTGAGGCCAGCACAGCGGGTCCATGTGATCCCCGTCGTAAGTCGAGAGCACCTGGCACAACTCGAGAAAATCCAGGAGGTTCTCCCCTCCAGGCGAGATGAGGCCCATTTCCGCTGAGGTGTCTCGAGGCTAATCACACCTAACCTCTGGAACTTACAAAGGGTCCTTCACACCCTTGCTGCAACTCAAGAAGTTCCCCGACATACCCGTCTCCACTCGAGAGGAAGCACGAGAGACCCGCCCTCATCCAGAGGAGCCGCGTTTCCGCCTCCTAGCTCGAGAAAAGGGATCCTTTCACTGCGTGTTCGGGAAAGAATTCCCGGCGTTCCCGTCGCAACTCATGAGCAGGCCCTCTCCACAGGAAAGGCGAGAGGAACTCCAGGGTATTGCCACCATTCCCCGAGTCCCCCAGATGTCTCAGTCCATTCCAGGGAAACCTGTTTTCCCAGCACTGCCTCGACTTTCAAGCCGAGTATCGACTCACACAACGGTGGCACGTGGGACAGCCCTGTGGGAAAGACTCGTGTAAATGCCTCGAGGGAAAGCCTTGAGGGAAAGCCACAGATCCCTTGATCCACTCGACGGGAAGCATGACACTGCTGCTACAGCTCGGGAAGAAAGCGCACGTGCATGCCCCCACTCGAGACGAGGACTGACTACCCTGGGGAGACTCCAGAAGTACCCCAAGATCCATGTCAGCACTGGAGAGGAATCCTCAGGTTCCGGCACCGACTCCACACAATTTCTTTGGCCCCGGCATAGACGGCAGAGGAATCCTGAGAGGCCCCCGAGCAACTCGCATGGGGACTGGCCTTTACTGAGGCCCCCAGTCGGGTCCCTGACGTCCCCGTGGTAAGTCGAGAGCACCGGCCACAACAAGAGAAAATTCAGGAGGTTCTCCCCTCCAGGTTAGATGAGGCCCATATCCGCTGAGGCGTCTCGAGGCTAATCACACCTAACCTCTGGAACTAACAAAGGGTTCTTCACACCCTTGCTGCAACTCAAGAAGTTCCCCGACATACCCCTCTCTACTCGAGAGGAAGCAGGAGACTCCCGCCCACATCCAGAGGAGCCCCGTTTCCTCCTCCTAGCTCGAGAGGAGGGATCCTTTCCCTGCGTGGTCGGGAAAGAATTCCCGGCGTCGCCCGTCGCATCTCAAGAGGAGGCGCTCTCCACAGGAAAGGCGAGAGGAACTCCAGGTTCCTGCCACCATTCCCAGAGTCCCCCAGATGTCTCAGTCCTTTCCAGGGAAACCTGTTTTCCCTGCACTGCCTCGACTTTCAAGCCAAGGATCGACTCACACCACGGTGGCACATGGGACAGCTCTGTCGGGAAAGCCTCGAGAGAAAGCCACAGATCCGTTGATCCACGCGAAGGGAAGCGTGACACTGCTGCTACAGCTCGGGAGGAAAGCGCACGTGCATGCCCCCACTCGAGACAAGGACTGACTCCCCTGGGGAGACTCCAGAAGTACCCAAGATCCATGTCAGCACTGGGGAGGAATCCTCAGGTTCCGGCACCGACTCCACACAAGTTTTAGGCCCCGGCAATCGAAGGGAGAGGAATCCCGAGAGGCCCCGAGCAACTCGCATGGGGACTGGCCTTTCCTGAGGCCACCAGAGCGGGTCCCTGAGGTCCCCATCGTAAGTCGAGAGCACCTGCCAAACTCGAGAAAATCCAGGAGGTTCTCCCCTCCAGGCGAGATGAGGCCCATTTCCGCTGAGGCGTCTCGAGGCTAATCATAACCTAACCTCTGGAACTTCCAAAGGGTCCTTCACACCCTTGCTGCAACTCAAGAAGTTCCCGACATACCCGTCTCCACTCGAGAGGAAGCACGAGAGTCCCGCCCACATCCAGAGGAGCCCCGTTTCCGCCTCCTAGCTCGAGAGGAAGGATCCTTTCCCTGCGTGTTCGGGAAAGAATTCCCGGCGTTCCCGTCACATCTCAAGAGGAGGCGCTCTCCACAGGAAAAGCGAGAGGAACTCCAGGGTCGTGCCACCATTCCCAGAGTCCCCAGATGTCTCAGTCCATTCCAGGGAAACCTGTTTTTCCCTGCACTGCCTCGACTTTCAAGCCGAGGATCGACTCACACCAACGGTGGCACGTGGGACAGCCCTGTGGGAAAGCCTCGTGGGAAAGCCTCGAGGGAAAGCCTCAGGAGCCACAGATCCCTTGATCCACGCGAAGGGAAGCGTGACACTGCTGCTACAGCTCGGAAGGAAAGTGCACGTGCATGCCCCCAATCGAGAACGAGGACTGACTCCCTGGGGAGACTCCAGAAGTACCCCAAGATCCATGTCAGCACTGGAGAGGAATCCTCAGGTTCCTGCACTGACTCCACACAAGATCTTAGGCCCCAGGCATCGACGGGAGAGGAATCCCGAGAGGCCACCGAGCAACTCGCATGGGGACTGGCCTTTCCTGAGGCCACCAGAGCGGGTCCCTGAGGTCCCCGTCGTAAGTCGAGAGCACCTGCCGCAACTCTAGAAATCCAGGAGGTTCTCCCCTCCAGGCGAGATGAGGCCCATTTCCGCTGAGGCGTCTCGAGGCTAATCAGACTAACCTCTGGAACTTCCAAAGGGTCCTTCACACCCTTGCTGCAACTTCAAGAAGTTCCCCGACATACCCGTCTCCACTCGAGAGGAAGCACGAGAAGTCCCGCCACATCCAGAGGAGCCCCGTTTCCGCCTCTAGCTCGAGAGGAGGGATCCTTTCCCTGCGTGGTTGGGGAAGAATTCCCGGCGTTCCTAGATCTC
>NW_017199098.1:0-7452 GCF_001704415.2 Capra hircus | reverse complement strand
TGCGTCCCATCACTTCATGCCGGAAATAGATGGGGAAACAGTCTCAGACTTTATTTTGGGGGCCTCCAAATTCACTGCAATTGGTGATTGAAGCCATGAAATTAAAAGACGCTTACTCCTTTGGAAGAAAAAGTTACGACCCAACCTTAATAACATATTCAAAAGCCAGAGACATTACTTTGCAACAAACGTCCGTCTAGTCACGGTTATAGTTTTTCTGTGGTATGTATGGATGTGCAAGAGTTGCCGCACTGTGAAGAAAGCCCTGAGTGCTGAAGAATTGGTGCTTTTGAACTATGGTATTGGAGAAGACTCTTTTGAGAATCCTTGGACTAGCCAAGGGAGATCGCCAACAGGTCCATTCTAAACAAGATCAGGCTCCTGGGCCCCAGCTTCACCACGCGGACAGTGTTCTTTGGAAGGACTGATGCTAAAGTCTGAAACTCCCATATTTTGGCCACTATCATGCAAAGAGCTAGACTCATTGAAAGTCCTTTGATGCTGGAGGATTGAGGGCAGGAGTCGGAGAAGCCGGGCGGGGGGGCCCTGGACAACAGTGCGCATAAGATGGCTGGGATGCATCAAACTTAACTCGATGCGAACATGAGTATCAGTGAACTCCTGGAGTTGCGTGATAGACAGAGGAGGCTGGGGTGCTGCAATTCATGGCCGGTCACAGAGTCAGCACACAACGAGCAACTGAACTCTACTGAGAGTCCACATTAAAATTTGGTCTATTTCTCTGCTAATGCAGGCAACACCACACATGCACACACACACCCTCTAGCAACAGAAGAGATGTTTTCAAAAGTCCAGTTGATGTAGGTTGTTTCTAGTTCCAAATAAATCGTCATATAAAAATCTGCTTAGAGGCGGAGCACAAAGATAAAACTACTCTTGTCATTTCATTTAACGCTAAGAAAAATATTGAATGCTGAAGGGACTCTCAAAGTGTGTGATGGACAAGGAAAATACTGAGTGTCCAAATTCTAAGGTCAATACTTACCTTAAGCAACAATATATCTTAATATTTCCTCAAGCGAGAAACCAATAGAACATGTTTAGCTGTTATCACCTATTCTTGTCTACGTGTCATAGATTTGACAGCATTAAAAAATTTCAGAACTTATCCTGACAGTTTCCATCTGGGAATCTTCTATTACTGATATACTATAGGATATTTGGGGTTTTTTTAAGGTTATTACCAGAGTTCTGATTTTAACTTCTTGGAGTCTGTTTATATAACTAGCGATTAATATGTCAAGATGATGAAGTGATTTTCACTCCTCTCTTTAGACACTAAGTTATGAACTTAATATGATTTTACTCTCTTACTAAATCATGAAAATAAAGTTTCTGCAATAATTCTTAGGGTTTTAGGCATAACATAGACTCTCTGTATACAGAGTGACTATTGATGCATATCTACAGATACAAACTAAACTTAGGAGGAATACATTAGAGAAACATTGGGGAGGCGGGGGATTGTGTCCCATGGTTAATATGTGTTTATTTCTAGGCTTATTGTAACACATTAGCAGAAACTGAGTGTCTTAAAGCAACAGAGATTTATTATCTCACAGTTCTGGAGGCTATAATTCTGAAAGCAAGGTGTTCTCAAAGTTAGTTTTTTTAGATTCTGAGAGAGAATGTTTCCCACACTTGTCTCCTAGCTGTTGTCTGCAATCCTTAGTGTTGCTTGGCATGTAAAATGCATTGCTCCAATCTCTGCTTCTGTTTATCACATGTGTGTTCTCTGTGTCTCTTCTTTGCATTATAAACTCATACCTGACTCTTTGTGACCCCATGAACTGCAGCACACCAGACTCCCCTGTCCTTCACTATCTCCCAGAGTTTGCTCAAATTCATGTCCATTGAGTTGATGATGTTGCCTAACCATCTCATTCTCTACCATTCCCTTCTCCTTATGCCATCAATCTTTCCCAATATCAGGATCTTTTCTAATGAGTTGACTCTTCACATCAGATGGCCAAAGTTTTGGAGCTTGAGCTTCAACATCAGTCCTTCCAGTGACTAGTTAGGTTGATTTCCTTTAGGATTGACTGGTTTGATCTTGCAGTCCAAGGGACCCTCAAAAGTCAACTCAGTACAGTATACAATTAGACTCATAAAATGGAAGGTACACATGTACTTTGTAGAAATAGGCTCATTTATCAGCCACATTAAATATATAGAATTAGTTTAGGCACATCTATTTCTGAAAATATGATATTCTAGATAACTTAGGAAATCCATTCAAAACTGGAAAATTAAATATGCTGGTACAGTATTTATTAATGTACCTTGAATTTATAGCTGAAGCAGCAATAGAGGGAGTGGAATTCTCAGAGAACAAAACTGCTAGAAAACATGACTTGGCCATGATGGTGAGTTGGCCTCATCATCAAGGACTAAAGCCAACAGCTGCCTTTAAGAGAGTTGCCATTCTTTGTCTACAGCTTTCCATTTTAAAAGTTCACATAAGTGCAGAATGGAAAAAAATAAAATGTCTAAGACCTGTGTGAGAAGAGAAGTTGGATGAATATTTTTAATATAATCCCATGACCCAAAAGGAAATGTTATGGAAGATTTTCTCAGCTTTGGTTCTGGATAGGTAGGGGTGGGGGGGATGGTGGGGTGGAAATCTCCCCTAAGAATTTCTAATCACAAACCATAATTAAATTTAAAATAGTTCCAAATTGGTAGCGTCCCAGATATCTGGCAGGAGGAAAATCCTCCCTGGAAGAAATAACCCTCAGCCTAGAGCTCCATGTTTTACCACAGGATACAGTGCCATGAAAAGTAAGCTCACAGTAGAAGCTATAAAGTAAACAATAAAACAAGCCAACATGAGAGTAAGAAATAATAACAAACAGAAACAATGAGACTGCCAATTTTAACACATGTACTAGGTGACATTTCAACTTAAATAAGAATTATTTAGTTGATTTAAAATTAAAAAGAAGATATTTAAAATAAAAGAAACAAGAGACTATAAAAAAAAGATGATTTTTTAAAACCAAATAGATTTCTAGAAAAGAAAAAAAATAGCAATTAAAAAGTATTTCATAAACTAAACAGTATATGGAAAACAGCTGAAGTGAGAACTTGTGAATGAGAAAATTCCTCCTGAAAAATTTTCCGATAATACAGAAAAAGAGCTAAAAAGAGGTTAACCATGGGAAAAGATAATGAAGAACTTCAGAAAGAGAAAACAGAGTATAGTTGAGAGACGAAATTCAAAGAGCTATTGGATGAGATAAAAACTGTCCTAAATTAAAAATAATTAAATTTAGGGAATCAAAAACTTACTAAGAAGGATAAGAGAAAATAGGCTCATTATAATGAAACTTCAGATGACTGAAGATAAAGGGAATATCTTGAAAGAAGCCAGAAGGAAAAAGACACACTATGCCCAGCCCTACAGCAAAAGACAAATAAAAATTAAACTGACACTTGGCATTTTCAGCTGCCACAATGGAAATCAGAATTATATCTTCAAACAACTGAGAAAAAACAATAGGGTTTGTCATATATAGCCTTTATTATGTTGAAGTATGTTCCTTCTATTCCTGCTTTCTAGAGAGTTTTTATCATAAATGGATGTTGAAATTTGTCCAAGGCTTTCTCTGCATCTATTGAGATAATCATATGGCTTTTATTTTTTGATTTGTTAATGTGATGTATTACATTGATTGATTTGCAGATATTGAAGAATCCTTGCATCCCTGGGATAAAGCCCACTTGGTCATGGTGTATGATCTTTTTAGTGTGTTGTTGGATTCTGATTGCTAGAATTTTGTTAAGGATTTTTGCATCTATGCTCATCAGTGATATTGGCCTGTAGTTTTCTTTTTTTGTGTGGCATCTTGTCAGGTTTTGGTATTAGGGTGATGGTGGCCTCATAGAATGAGTTTGGAAGCTTACCTGGCTCTGTAATTTTCTGGAAGAGTTTGAGTAGGATAGGTGTTAGCCCTTCTCTAAATTTTCAGTAGAATTCAGCTAGAAGTCGCCTGGACCTGGGCTTTTGTTTGCTGGAAAATTTCCGATTACAGTTTCAATTTCCGTGCTTGTGATGGGTCTGTTAAGATTTTCTATTTTCTTCCTGTTCAGTTTTGGAAAGTTGTGCTTTTCTAAGAATTTGTCCATAGAAGGAACATACCTCAACATAATAAAGGCTATATATGACAAACCCACAGCAAACATTATCCTCAATGGTGAAAAATTGAAAGCATTTCCCCTAAGTCAGGAACAAGACAAGGGTGCCCACTTTCACCACTACTATTCAATATAGTTCTGGAAGTTTTGGCCACAAGAATCAGAGCAGAAAAAGAAATAAAAGGAATCCAAATGGGAAAAGAAGAAGTAAAACTCTCACTGTTTGCAGATGACATGATCCTCTACATAGAAAACCCTAAAAACTCCACCAGAAAATTACTAGAGCTAATCAATGAATATAGTAAAGTTGCAAGATATAAAATCAACACACAGAAATCCCTTGCATTCCTATACACTAATAATGAGAAAATAGAAAGAGAAATTAAGGAAACAATTCCATTCACCATTGCAACAACAAAAAAAATAAAATACTTAGGAATATATCTACCTAAAGAAACTAAAGACCTATATATAGAAAACTATAAAACACTGGTGAAAGAAATCAAAGAGGACACTAATAGATGGAGAAATATACCATGTTCATGGATCAGAAGAATCAATATAGTGAAAATGAGTATACTACCCAAAGCAATCTATAGATTCAATGCAATCCCTATCAAGCTACCAACGGTATTTTTCACAGAGCTATAACAAATAATTTCACAATTTGTATGGAAATACAAAAAACCTCGAATAGCCAAAGCAATCTTGAGAAAGAAGAATGGAACTGGAGGAATCAACCTGCCTGACTTCAGGCTCTACTACAAAGCCACAGTCATCAAGACAGTATGGTACTGGCACAAAGACAGAAATATAGATCAATGGAACAAAATAGAAAGCCAGAGATAAATCCACACACCTATGGACACCTTATCTTTGACAAAGGAGGCAAGAATATACAATGGATTAAAGACAATCTCTTTAACAAGTGGTGCTGGGAAAACTGGTCAACCACTTGTAAAAGAATGAAACTAGAACACTTTCTAACACCATACACAAAAATAAACTCAAAATGGATTAAAGATCTAAATGTAAGACCAGAAACTATAAAACTCCTAGAGGAGAACATAGGCAAAACACTCTCCGACATAAATCACAGCAGGATCCTCTATGACCCACCTCCAGAATATGGAAATAAAAGCAAAAATAAACAAATGGGACCTAATTAAATTAAAAAGCTTCTGCACAACAAAGGAAACTATAAGCAAGGTGAAAAGACAGCCTTCAGAATGGGAGAAAATAATAGCAAATGAAGCAACTGACAAACAACTAATCTCAAAAATATACAAGCAACTCCTGCAGCTCAATTCCAGAAAAATAAATGACCCAATCAAAAAATGGGCCAAAGAACTAAATAGACATTTCTCCAAAGAAGACATACAGATGGCTAACAAACACATGAAAAGATGCTCAACATCACTCATTATCAGAGAAATGCAAATCAAAACCACAATGAGGTACCATTTCACACCAGTCAGAATGGGCTGATCCAAAAGTCTACAAGCAATAAATGCTGGAGAGGGTTGGAGAAAAGGGAACCCTCTTACATAAACTAGTACAGCCACCATCATCAGGAGGAATCTCCAACTGTTCTCCATAGTGGCTGTACTAGTTTGCATTCCCACCAACAGTGTAAGAGGGTTCCCTTTTCTCCACACCCTCTCCAGCATTTATTGCTTGTAGACTTTTGGATCGCAGCCATTCTGACTGGTGTGAAATGGTACCTCATTGTGGTTTTGATTTGCATTTCTCTGATAATGAGTGATGTTGAGCATCTTTTCATGTGTTTGTTAGCCATCTGTATGTCTTCTTTGGAGAAATGTCTATTTAGTTCTTTGGCCCATTTTTTGATTGGGTCATTTATTTTTCTGGAATTGAGCTGCAGGAGTTGCTTGTATATTTTTGAGATTAGTTGTTTGTCAGTTGCTTCATTTGCTATTATTTTCTCCCATTCTGAAGGCTGTCTTTTCACCTTGCTTATAGTTTCCTTTGTTGTGCAGAAGCTTTTTAATTTTAATTAGGTCCCATTTGTTTATTTTTGCTTTTATTTCCATATTCTGGGAGGTGGGTCATAGAGGATCCTGCTGTGATTTATGTCAGAGAGTGTTTTGCCTATGTTCTCCTCTAGGAGTTTTATAGTTTCTGGTCTTACATTTAGATCTTTAATCCATTTTGAGTTTATTTTTGTGTATGGTGTTAGAAAGTGTTCTAGTTTCATTCTTTTACAAGTGGTTGACCAGTTTTCCCAGCACCACTTGTTAAAGAGATTGTCTTTAATCCATTGTATATTCTTGCCTCCTTTGTCAAAGATAAGGTGTCCATAGGTGTGTGGATTTATCTCTGGGCTTTCTATTTTGTTCCATTGATCTATATTTCTGTCTTTGTGCCAGTACCATACTGTCTTGATGACTGTGGCTTTGTAGTAGAGCCTGAAGTCAGGCAGGTTGATTCCTCCAGTTCCATTCTTCTTTCTCAAGATTGCTTTGGCTATTCGAGGTTTTTTGTATTTCCATACAAATTGTGAAATTATTTGTTCTAGCTCTGTGAAAAATACCGTTGGTAGCTTGATAGGGATTGCATTGAATCTATAGATTGCTTTGGGTAGTATACTCATTTTCACTATATTGATTCTTCTGATCCATGAACATGGTATATTTCTCCATCTATTAGTGTCCTCTTTGATTTCTTTCACCAGTGTTTTATAGTTTTCTATATATAGGTCTTTAGTTTCTTTAGGTAGATATATTCCTAAGTATTTTATTCTTTTTTTGCAATGTGAATGGAATTGTTTCCTTAATTTCTCTTTCTATTTTCTCATTATTAGTATAGGAATGCAAGGGATTTCTGTGTTGATTTTATATCCTGCAACTTTACTATATTCATTGATTAGCTCTAGTAATTTTCTGGTGGAGTCTTTAGGGTTTTCTATGTAGAGGATCATGTCATCTGCAAACAGTGAGAGTTTTACTTCTTCTTTCCAATTTGGATTCCTTTTATTTCTTTTTCTGCTCTGATTCTGTGGCCAAAACTTCCAAAACTATGTTGAATAGTAGTGTGAAAGTGGGCACCCTTGTCTTGTTCCTGACTTTAGGGGAAATGCTTTCAATTTTTCACCATTGAGGATAATGTTTGCTGGGTTTGTCATATATAGCTTTATTATGTGAGGTATGTTCTTCTATGGACAAATTCTTAGAAAAGCACAACTTTCCAAAAACTGAACCAGGAAGAAATAGAAAATCTTAACAGACCCATCACAAGCACGAAATTGAAACTGTAATCGCGAAATTTTCCAGC
>NW_017199097.1:0-7452 GCF_001704415.2 Capra hircus | reverse complement strand
CTCTCGCCTTCCTGTGGAGACCGCCTCCTCTTGAATGCTATGGTAACCCGGGAATTCTTTCCCTACCACGCAGGGAAAGGGTCCTCCTCTGGAGCTTGGAGCGGAAACGGGGCTCCTCTGGATGTGAGGGGACTCTAGTGCTTCCTCTCAAGTGGAGACGGGTATTCGGGGAACTTCTTGAGTTGCAGCAAGGGTGTGAATAACGTTTTGGAAGTTCAGAGGTTAGGTGTGATTAGCTTCGAGACGCCTCAGCGGACAAGGGCCTCATCTCGCCTGGAGGGGAAAACCTCCTGGATTTTCTCAAGTTGCGGCAGGTGCTCTGGACTTAGGACGGGAACACAGGGACCCGCTCTGGTGGCCTCAGGAAAGGCCAGTCCCCATGCGAGTTGCTCGGGGCCTCTCGGGATTCCTCTCCCTTCGATACCGGGGCCTAAGACCTTGTGTGGAGTCGGTGCTGGAACCTGAGGATTCCTCTCCAGTGCTGACATGGATCTTGGGTTACTTCTGGAGTCTCCTCAGGGAGTCAGTCCTCGTCTCGAGAGGGCATGCACGTGCGCGTTCCTCCCGAGCTGTAGCAGCACTGTCACGCTTCCCTTCGCGTGGATCAAGGGATCTGTGGCTTTCCTCGAGGCTTTCCACGAGGCTTTCCACGAGGCTTTCCCACAGGCTGTCCCACTGCCACCGTGGTGTGAGTCGATCCTCGGCTTGAAAGTCGAGGCAGTGCAGGGAAAACAGGTTTCCCTGGAATGGACTGAGACATCTGAGGGACTCTGGGAATGTGGCACGACCCTGGAGTTCCTCTCGCCTTTCCTGTGGAGAGCGCCTCCTCTTTAGATGCCTCGGGAAATCCAGGAATTCTTTCCCGACTACGCAGGGAAAGGATCCCTCCTCTCTAGCAAGGAGGCGGAAACGGGTCTCCTCTGGATGTGGGTGGGACTTTCGTGGTTCCTGTCGAGTGGAGACGGGCATGTTGGGGAACTTCTTGATTTGCAGTAAGGGTGTGAAGGATCCTTTGGAAGGTCCAGAGTTTAGGTGTGATTAGCCTCGAGACGCCTCAGCGGAAATGGGCCTCATCTCGCCAGGAGAAGAGAACCTCCTGGATTTTCTCGAGTTGCAGCAGGTGCTCTCGACTTACGACGGGGACATCAGGGACCCGCTCTTGCGGCCTCACGAAAGGCCAGTCCCATGCGAGTTGCTCATGGGCCTATCGGGATTCCTCTCCCGTCGATGCCGGGACCTAAGATCTGGTGTGGAGTCTGTGCCAAAACGTGAGGATTCCTCTCCATTGCTGACATGTACCTTGGGTACTTCTGGAGTCTCCCAGGGGAGTCAGTCCTCGTCTCGAGTGGGGGGCATGCACGTGCACTTTCCTCCGAACTGTAAGCAGCAGTGTTGAGCTTCCCTTCGCGAGGATCAAGGGATATGTGGCTTTCCCTCGAGGCTTTCCCACGACGCTTTCCCACGACGCTTTCCAACGACGCTTTCCCACCAGGCTTTCCCACGAGGCTTTCCCACAGGGCTGTCCACGTGCCACGTGGTGTGAGTCGATCCTTGGCTTGAAAGTCGAGGCAGTGCAGGGAAAACAGGTTTCCCTGGAATGGACTGAGACATCTGGGGGACTCTGGGAATGTGGCACGACCTGGAGTTCCTCTCGCCTTTCCTGTGGAGAGCACCTCCACTTGAGATGGGACGGGAACGCCGGGAATTCTTTCCCGAACACGCAGGGAAAGGATCCTCCTCTCGAGCTTGGAGGCGGAAACGGGGCTCCTCTGGATGTGGGCGGACTCTCGTGCTTCCTCTCGAGTGGAGACGGGTATGTCGGGGAACTTCTTGAGTTGCAGCAAGGGTGTGAAGGACCCTATGGAAGTTCCAGAGTTTAGGTGTGATTAGCCTCCAGACGCCTCAGCGGAAATTGGCCTCATCTCGCCTGAAGTGGAGAACCTCCTGGATGTTCTCGAGTTGCGGCAGGTGCTCTCGACTTAAGACGGGGACCTCAGGGACCCGCTCTGGTGGCCTCAGGAAAGGCCTGTCCCCAGGCGAGTAGCTCGGGGCCTCTTGGGATTCCTCTCCCTTCGATGCCAGGGCCTAAGACCTTGTGTGGAGTCGGTGCTAGAACCTGAGGATTCCTCTCCAGTGCTGACATGGATCTTAGGGTACTTCTGGAGTCTCCCCAGGGGAGTCAGTCCTCCTCTCAGTGGGGGCATGCACGTGCGCTTTACTCCCGCGTTGTAGCAGCAGTGTCACCCACCCGTCGCGTGGATCATGGGATCAGTGGCTTTCCATCGAGGCTTTCCCACGAGGCTTTCCCACGAGGCTTTCCCACGAGGTTTTCCCACAGGGCTGTCCCACGTGCCACCGTCGTGTGAGTCGATCCTCGGCTTGAAAGTTGAGACAGTGCAGGGAAACAGGTTTCCCTGGAATGGACTGAGACATCTGGGGGACTCTGGGAATGGTGGCACGACCCTGGAGTTCCTCTCGCCTTTCCTGTGGAGAGCACTCATCTTGAGATGCGACGGGAACACCGGGAATTCCTTCCAGACCACGCAGGGAAAGGATCCCTCCTCTCCAGCTATGAGGCGGAAACGAGGCTCCTCTGGATGTGGGCGGGACTCTCGTGCTTCCTCTCCAGTGGAGACGGGTATATCGGGGAACTTCTTGAGTTGCAGCAAGGGTGTGAAGGACCCTTTGGAAGTTCCAGAGGTTAGGTGTGATTAGCCTCGAGAAGCCTCAGCTGAAATGGGCCTCATCTCGCCTGCAGGGAGAACCTCCTGGATTTTCTCGAGTTGGGGCAGGTGCTCTTGACTTAAGACGGGGACCTCAGGGACCCGCTCTGGTGGCCTCAGGAAAGGCCAGTCCCCCTGCGAGTTGCTTGGGGTCTTCTCGGGATTCCTCTCCCGTCGATGCCGGGCCCTAAGACCTTGTGTGGAGTTGGTGCCGGAACCTGAGGATTCCTCTCCAGTGCTGATATGGATCTGCGGTACTTCTGGAGTCTTCCCAGGGGAGTCAGCCCACGTCTCGAGTGGGGCATGCACGTGCGCTTTCCTCCCGAGCTGTAGCAGCAGTGTCACGCTTCCCTTCGCGTGGATCAAGGGATCTGTGGCTTTCCCTCGAGGCATTCCCACGAGGCTTTCCCACGAGGCTTTCCCACAGGGCTGTCCCACGTGCCACCGTGGTGTGAGTCGATCCTCGGCTTGAAAATGGAGGCAGTGCAGGGAAAACAGTTTTCCCTGTAGTGGACTGAGACATCTGGGGGACTCTGGGAATGGTGGCACGACCCTGGAGCTCCTCTCCCCTCTCCGGTGGAGAGTGACACCTCTTGAGATGTGACGGGAACGCCGGGAATTCTTTACCGACCACGCAGGGAAAGGATGCCTCCCTCGAGCTAGGAGTCGGAAACAGGGCTCCTCTGGATGTGGGCGGGACTCTCGTGCTTCCTCTCGAGTGGAGACGGGTATGTCGGGGAACTTCTTGAGTTGCAGCAAGGCTGTGAAGGACCCTTTGGAATTTCCATAGGTTAGGTGTGATTAGCCTCGAGACGCCTCAGGGGAAATGGGCCTCATCTCGCCTGGAGGGGAGACCCTCCTGGATTTTCTCGAGTTGCAGCAGGTGCTCTTGACTTACGACGGGGACCTCTGGGACCCGCTCTGGTGGCTTCAAGAAAGACAGTCCCCATGTGAGTTGCACGGGACCTCTTGGGATTCCTCTCCTGTCGATGCCGGGGCCTAAGTCCTTGTGTGGCATCGGTGCCGGAAACTGAGGATGCCTCTCCAGTGCTGACATGGATCTTGGGGTACTTCTGGAGTCTTCCCAGGGGAGTCAGTCCTCGTCTCGAGTGGGGGCATGCACGTGCGCTTTCCTCCCGAGTTGTAGCAGCAGTGTCACGCTTCCCTTCGCGAGGTTCAAGGGATCAGAAGCTTTCCCTCGAGGCTTTCCCACGAGGCTTTCCCACGAGGCTTTCCCACAGGGCTGTCCCACGTGCCACCGTTGTGTGAGTCGATCATCGGCTTGAAAGTCGAGGCAGTTCAGGGTAAACAGGTTTCCCTGGAATGTACTGAGACATCTGGGGGACTCAGGGAATGGTGGCACGACCCTGGAGATCCTCTCGACATTCCTGTGGAGAGCGAGTCCTCTTGAGATGTGACGGAAACGCCGGGAAATCTTTCCCGACAACACAGGAAAAGGATCCCTCCTCTCGAGCTAGGAGGCGGAAACGGGGCTCCTCTGGATGTGGGCGGGACTCTCGTGCTTCCTCTCGAGTGGAGACGGGTATGTCGGGGAACTTGTTGAGTTGCAACAATGGTGTGAAGGACCCTTTGTAGGTTCCAGAGTTTAGGTGTGATAAGCCTTGAGACGCCTCAGCGAAATTGGGCCTCATCTCGCCTGGAGGGGAGAACCTCCTGGATTTTCTCGTGTTGGGGCCGCTATTCTCGACTTAAGACGGGGACCTCAGGGACCCGCTCTGGTGGCCTCAGGAAAGGCCAGTCCCCATGCGAGTTGCTCGGGGGCCTCTTGTGATTCCCCTCCCGTTAATGCTGGGGCCTAAGATCTTGTGTGGAGTTGGTGCCGGAACCTGAGGATTCCTCTCCAGTGCTGACATGGATCTTTGGGTACTTCTGGAGTCTCCCTAGGGGAGTCAGTCCTCATCTTGAGTGGGGGCATGCACGTGCGCTGTCCTCCCAGGCTGTAGCAGCAGTGTCACGATTCTCTTCGCGTGGATCAAGAGATCTGTGGCTTTCCCTCGAGGCTTTCCCACTTGGCTTTCCCACGAGGCTTTCCCACAGGGCTTTCTCACGAGCCACCGTTGTGTGAGTCAATCCTCGGCTTGAAATTCGAGACAGTGCAGGGAAAACAGGTTTCCCTGGAATGGACTGAGACATCTGGGGGACTCTGGGAATGGTGGCACGACCCTGGAGTTCCTCTCGCCTTTCCTGTGGAGAGCGCCTCCTCTTGAGATGCGTCGGGAACGCCGGGAATTCTTTCCCGATCACGCAGGGAAAGGATCCCTCCTCTCGAGCTAGGAGGCGGAAACGGGGCTCCTCTGGATGTGGGCGGGTCTCTCGTGCTTCCTCTCGAGTGGAGATGGGTATGTCGGGGAACTTGTTGAGTTGCAACAGTGGTGTGAAGGACCCTTTGTAGGTTCCAGAGTTTAGGTGTGATAAGCCTCGAGACGCCTCAGCGGAATTGGGCGTCATCTCGCCTGGAGGGGAGATCCTCCTGGATTTTCTCGTGTTGGGGCAGCTATTCTCGACTTACGACGGGACCACAGGGACCCGCTCTGATGGCCTCAGGAAAGGCCTGTTCCCATGCGAGTAATTCGGGGGCCTCTAGGGCCTCCTCTCCCGTCGATGCCGGGCCCTAAGACCTGGAGTGGAGTCGGTGCCAGAACCTGAGGATTCCTCTCCAGTGCTGACAAGGATCTTGGGGTACTTCTGGAGTCTCCCTAGGGGAGTCAGTCCTCGTCTCAAGTGGCGGCATCACGTGCGCTGTTCTCCCGAGATGGGGCAGCGGTGTCATGCTTCCCGTCGAGTGGATCAAGGAATCAGTGGCTTTTCCTCGAAGCTTTTCCACAAGGGTTTCCCACGAGGCTTTTCCATAGGGCTGTCCCACGTGCGAACGTGGTGTGAGTCGATCCTCGGCTTGAAAGTCGAGGCAGTGCAGGGAATACAGGTTTTCCTGGAATGTACTGAGACATCTGGGGGACTCTCGGATTGGTGGCACGACCCTGGAGTTCCTCTCGCCTTTCCTGTGGAGAGGGCCTCCTCTTGAGATGCTATGGGAACACCGGGAATTCTTTCCCGACCACGCAGGGAAAGTATCCCTCCTCTCGAGCTAAGAGGCGGAAACGGGGTTCCTCTGGATGTGGGCGGGACTCTGGTGCTTCCTCTCGAGTGGAGACAGGTGTGTCGGGAACTTCTTAAGTTGCAGCAAGGGTGTGAATGACCCTTTGTAAATTTCCAGACTTTAGGTGTGATTAACCTTGAGACGCCTCAGCGGAAATAGGCCTCATCTCGCCTAGAGGGAAGAACCCCATGGAATTTCTCGAGTTGCGACAGGTGCTCTCTCGACTTACGACCGGGACCTCAGAGACCCGCTCTGGTGGCCTCAGGAAAGGCCAGACCCCATGCGAGTTGCTCGGGGGCCTCTCGGGATTCCCCTCACCTCGATGTCGGGGCCTAAGACCTTGTGTGGAGTCGGTGCCGGACCTTAGGATTCCCCTCCAGTCCTGACATGGATCTTGGGGTACTTCTGGAGTCTCCCAGGGGAGTCAGTCCTCGTCTCGAGTGGGGGCATGCACGTGCGCTTTCCTCCCGAGCTGTAGCAGCAGTTTCACGCTTCCCTTCGCGGGGATCAAGGGATCTGTGGCTTTCCCTCGAGGCTTTCCCACAGGGCTGTCCCACGTGCCACCGTTGTGTGAGTCGATCCTCGGCTTGAAAGTCGAGGCAGTGCAGGGAAAAAGGTTTCCCTGGAATGAACTGAGACATCTGGGGACTCAGGGAATGGTAGCACGACCCTGGAGATCCTCTCGACATTCCTGTGGAGAGCGAGTCCTCTTGAGATGTGACCGGAACGCCGGGAAATCTTTCCCGACAACACAGGAAAAGGATCCCTCCTCTCGAGCTAGGAGGCGGAAACGGGGCTCCTCTGGATGTGGGCGGGACTCTCGTGCTTCCTCTCGAGTGGAGACGGTATGTCGGGGAACTTGTTGAGTTGGAACAATGGTGTGAAGGACCCTTTGTAGGTTCCAGAGTTTAGGTGTGATAAGCCTTGAGACGCCTCAGCGGAATTGGGCCTCATCTCGCCTGGAGGGGAGAACCTCCTGGATTTTCTCGTGTTGGGGCCGCTATTCTCGATTTACGACGGGGACCTCAGGGACCCGCTCTGGTGGCCTCAGGAAAGGCCAGTCCCCATGCGAGGTGCTCGGGGACCTCTCGGGATTCCTCTCTCGTCGATGCCGGGGCCTAAGATATGTGTGTGGAGTGGGTGCCGGAACCTGAGGATTCCTCTCCAGTGCTTACGTGGATCCGGGTACTTCTGGAGTCTCCCCAGGGGAGTCAGTCCTCGTCTCGAGTGGGGCATGCACGTGCTCTTTCCTCCCGAGCTGTAGGAGCAGTGTCACGCTTCCTTCGGGTATGAAGGGATCTGTGGCTTTCCCTTGAGGCTTTCCCACGAGGCTTTCCCACGAGGCTTTACAACAGGGCTGTCCCACGTGCCACCGTGGTGTGAGTCGATCCTCGGCTTGAAAGTCGAGGCAGTGCAGGGAAAACAGGTTTCCCTGGAATGGACGGAGACATCTGGGGACTCTGGATGGTGGCACGACCCTGGAGTTCCTCTCCCTTTCCTGTGGAGAGCGCCTCCTCTTGAGGTGCGACGGGAACACCGGAATTCTTTCCCGACAACGCAGGGAAAGGATCCCTCCTCTCGAGCTAGGAGGTGGAAATGGGCTACTGTGGA
>NW_017199096.1:0-7453 GCF_001704415.2 Capra hircus | reverse complement strand
ATTCCGGCACCGAAGCACACAAGGTCTTAGGCCCGGCATCGACGGAGAGGAAACCCGAGAGGCACCCGAGCAACTCGCATGGGGACTGGCCTTTTCTGAGGCCACCAGAGCGGGTCCCTGAGGTCCCCGTCGTAAGTCGAGAGCACCTGTCGCAACTCGAAGAAATCCAGGAGGTTCTCCCCTCCAGGCGAGATGAGGCCCATTTCCGCTGAGACGTCTCGAGGCTAATCAAACCTAACCTATGGAACTTCCAAAGGGTCCTTCACACCCTTGCTGCAACTCAAGAAGTTCCCCGACATACCCGTCTCCACTCGAGAGGAAGCAGGAAAGTCCGCCACATCCAGAGGAGCCACGTTTCCTCCTCATTGCTCGAGAGGTTTGATCCTTTCCCTGCGTGGTCGGGAAAGAATTCGCGGCATTCCGTCCCACATCAAGAGGAGGCGCTCTCCAGAGGAAAAACGAGAGGAACTCCAGAGTCGTGCCCCCATTCCCAGAGTCCCCCAGATGTCTCAGTCCATTCCAGGGAAACCTGTATTCCCTGCACTGCCTCGACTTTCAAGCCGAGGATCGACTCACACCACAGTGGCACGTGGGACAGCCCTGTGGGAAAGCCTCGTGGGAAAGCCTCTTGCGAAAGCCTCGAGGCAAAGCCACAGATCAGTTGATACACGCGAAGGAAGCGTGACACTGCTGCTACAGCTCGGGAGGAAAGCGCACGTGTATGCCCCACTCGAGTAGAGGACTGACTGCCCTGGGGAGACTCCAGAAGTACCCAAGATCCATGTCAGCACTGGAGAGGAATCCTCAGGTTCCGGCACCGACTCCACACAAGATCTTAGGCCCTGGCATCGACGGGAGAGGAATCCCGAGAGGCCCCCGAGCAACTCGCATGGGGACTGGCCTTTCCTGAGGCCACCAGAACGGGTCCCTGAGGTCCCCGTCGTAAGTTGAGAGCACCTGCCGCAACTCTAGAAAATCCAGGAGGTTCTCTCCTCCAGGCGAGATGAGGCCCATTTCTGCTGAGGCATCTCGAGGCTAATCACATCTAACATCTGGAACTTCCAAAGGGTCCTTCACACCCTTGCTGCAACTCAAGAAGTTCCCCGACATACCCGTCTCCACTCGATAGGAAGCACGAGAGTTCCGCCCATATCCAGAGGAGCCCCGTTTCCTCCTCCTAGACCGAGAGGAGGGATCCTTTCCCTGCGTGGTCGGGAAAGAATTCCGGCATTACCGTCGTATCTCAAGAAGAGGCGCTCTGCACAGGAAAGGCCAGAGAAACTCCAGGGTCGTGCCACCATTCCCAGAGTCACCCAGATGTCTCAGTCCATTCCAGGGAAACCTGTTTTCCCTGCACTGCCTCGACTTTCAAGCCGAGGATCGACTCACAAAACGGTGGCACGTGGGACAGCTCTGTGGGAAAGCCTCGTGGGAAAGCATCGAGGGAAAGACACAGATCCCTTGATCCACGCGAAGAGAAGCATGACACTGCTGCTACAGATCGGAGGAAATCGCACGTGCATGGCCCCACTCGAGATGAGGACTGACTCCCCTGGGGAGACTCCAGAAGTACCCCAAGATCCATGTCAGCACTGGAGAGGAATGCTCAGGTTCCGGCCACGGACTCCACACAAGGTCTAGACCCCCGGGAATCTACGGGAGAGGAATCCCGAGAGGCCCCAGAGCAATTCCCATGGGGACTGGCCTTTCCTGAGGGCACCAGGGTGGGTCCTGAGGTCCCATCGTAAGTCGAGAGCACCTGCCGCAACTCGAGAAAATCCAGGAGGTTCCCCAATCCAGGCGAGATGAGGCCCATTTCCGCTGAGGCAACAAGGGGGTAATCACACTTAAACTCTGGAACTTCCAAAGGGTCCTTCACACCCTTGCTGCAACTCAAGAAGTTCCGCTGACATACCCGTCTCTACTCAAGAGGATCCCAAGGGTCCCGCCCATATCCAGAGTGGCCCCGTTTCCGCCTGCTAGCTCGAGAGGAGGGATCCTTTCCCTGCGTGGTCGGGAAAGAATTCCCGGCGTTCCCGTCGCATCTCAAGAGGAGGCGCTCTCTACAGGAATGGCGAGAGGAACTCCAGGGTCGTGCCACCATTCCCAGAGTCTCCCAGATGTCTCAGTCCCATTCCAGGGAAACCTGTTTTCCCTGCACTGTCTCGACTTTCTAGCCGAGAATGGACTCACACCACGGTGGCACGTGGACATCCCTGTGGGAAAACCTCGTGGGAAAGCCTCGTGGGAAAGCCTCGAGGGAAAGCCACAGATCCCTTGATCCAGGCGAAGGGATGCCTGACACTGCTGCTACAGCTCGGGAGGAAAGCTCACGTGCATGCCCCCACTCGAGACGAGGACTGACTCCCCTGGGGAGACTCCAGAAGTACCCCAAGAAGCATGTCAGCACTGAAGAGGAATCCTCAGATTCCGGCACCGGAAGCCACACAAGGTCTTAGGCCCCGGCATCGACGGGAGAGGAAACCCGAGGAGGCACCCGAGCAACTCGCATGGGGACTGGCCTTTTCTGAGGCCACCAGAGCGGGTCCCTGAGGTCCCCGTCGTAAGTCGAGAGCACCTGTCGCAACTCGAGAAAATCCAGGAGGTTCTCCCCTCCAGGCGAGATGAGGCCCATTTCCGCTGAGACGTCTCGAGGCTAATCAAACCTAACCTATGGAACTTCCAAAGGGTCCTTCACACCCTTGCTGCAACTCAAGAAGTTCCCCGACATACCCGTCTCCACTCGAGAGGAAGCAGGAAAGTCCCGCCCACATCCAGAGGAGCCACGTTTCCTCCTCATTGCTCGAGAGGTTTGATCCTTTCCCTGCGTGGTCGGGAAAGAATTCGCGGCATTCCCGTCCCACATCAAGAGGAGGCGCTCTCCAGAGGAAAAACGAGAGGAACTCCAGAGTCGTGCCCCCATTCCCAGAGTCCCCCAGATGTCTCAGTCCATTCCAGGGAAACCTGTATTCCCTGCACTGCCTCGACTTTCAAGCCGAGGATCGACTCACACCACAGTGGCACGTGGACAGCCCTGTGGGAAAGCCTCGTGGGAAAGCCTCTTGCGAAAGCCTCGAGGCAAAGCCACAGATCAGTTGATACACGCGAAGGAAGCGTGACACTGCTGCTACAGCTCGGGAGGAAAGCGCACGTGTATGCCCCACTCGAGTAGAGGACTGACTGCCCTGGGGAGACTCCAGAAGTACCCCAAGATCCATGTCAGCACTGGAGAGGAATCCTCAGGTTCCGGCACCGACTCCACACAAGATCTTAGGCCCTGGCATCGACGGGAGAGGAATCCCGAGAGGCCCCCGAGCAACTCGCATGGGGACTGGCCTTTCCTGAGGCCACCAGAACGGGTCCCTGAGGTCCCCGTCGTAAGTTGAGAGCACCTGCCGCAACTCTAGAAAATCCAGGAGGTTCTCTCCTCCAGGCGAGATGAGGCCCATTTCTGCTGAGGCATCTCGAGGCTAATCACATCTAACATCTGGAACTTCCAAAGGGTCCTTCACACCCTTGCTGCAACTCAAGAAGTTCCCCGACATACCCGTCTCCACTCGATAGGAAGCACGAGAGTTCCGCCCATATCCAGAGGAGCCCCGTTTCCTCCTCCTAGACCGAGAGGAGGGATCCTTTCCCTGCGTGGTCGGGAAAGAATTCCCGGCATTACCGTCGTATCTCAAGAAGAGGCGCTCTGCACAGGAAAGGCCAGAGAACTCCAGGGTCGTGCCACCATTCCCAGAGTCACCCAGATGTCTCAGTCCATTCCAGGGAAACCTGTTTTCCCTGCACTGCCTCGACTTTCAAGCCGAGGATCGACTCACAAAACGGTGGCACGTGGGACAGCTCTGTGG
The DNA here is from genome assembly GCF_001704415.2 of Capra hircus. Lineage (NCBI taxonomy): Eukaryota > Metazoa > Chordata > Mammalia > Artiodactyla > Bovidae > Capra > Capra hircus. Next base: position 3,599 of record NW_017199096.1, on the reverse strand, counting down.
GAAAGCCTCGTGGGAAAGCATCGAGGGAAAGACACAGATCCCTTGATCCACGCGAAGAGAAGCATGACACTGCTGCTACAGATCGGGAGGAAATCGCACGTGCATGGCCCCACTCGAGATGAGGACTGACTCCCCTGGGGAGACTCCAGAAGTACCCCAAGATCCATGTCAGCACTGGAGAGGAATGCTCAGGTTCCGGCACGGACTCCACACAAGGTCTAGACCCCGGAATCTACGGGAGAGGAATCCCGAGAGGCCCCAGAGCAATTCCCATGGGGACTGGCCTTTCCTGAGGGCACCAGGGTGGGTCCCTGAGGTCCCCATCGTAAGTCGAGAGCACCTGCCGCAACTCGAGAAAATCCAGGAGGTTCCCAATCCAGGCGAGATGAGGCCCATTTCCGCTGAAGGCAACAAGGGGTAATCACACCTAACCTCTGGAACTTCCAAAGGGTCCTTCACACCCTTGCTGCAACTCAAGAAGTTCCCGACATGCCCGTCTCCACTCGAGAGAAAGCAAGAGAATCCCGCCCACATCCAGAGGAGCCCTGTTTCCTCCTCCTAGCTCGAGGGGAGGGATCCTTTCCCTGCGTGGTCGGGAAAGAATTCCGGCATTTCCGTCGCATCTCAAGAGGAGGCTCTCTCAACAGGAAAGGCGATAGGAACTCCAGGGTCGTGCAACCATTCCCAGAGTCCCCCAGATATCTCGTCCGTTCCAGGGAAACCTGTTTTCCCTGCACTGCGTCGACTTTCAATCTGAAGTTCGACTCACACCACGGTGGCACGTGGGACAGCCCTGTGGGAAAACCTCGTGGGAAAAGCCTCGAGGGAAAGCCACAGATCCCTTGATCCAGGCGAATGGAAGCGCGACAGTGCTGCTACAACTCGGGAGGAAAGCGCACGTGCATGCCCCCACTCGAGAGGAGGACTGACTCCACTGGGGGGACTCCAGAAGTACCCCAAGATCCATGTCAGCACTGGAGAGGAATCCTCAGGTTCCGGCACCGATTCCACACAAGGTCTTAGGCCCCGGCATCGACGGGAGAGGAATCCCGAGAGGCCCCGAGCAACTCGCATGGGGACTGGCCTTTCCTGAGGCCACCAGAGCGGGTCCCTGAGGTCCCGTCGTAAGTCGAGAGCACCTGCCGCAACTCGAGAAAATCCATTAGGTTCTCCCCTCCAGGCGAGATGAGGCCCTTTTCCGATGAGGCTCCTCAAGGCTAATCACAATTAAACGCTGGAATTCCCACGGGTCCTTCACACCCTTGCTGCAACTCAAGAAGTTCCCCGTCATACCCGACTCCACTCGAGAAGAAGGACGAGAGTCCCGCCCACATACAGAGGAGCCCGTTTCCGCCTCATAGCTCTAGAGGAGGGATCCATTCCTTGCGTGGTCTGGAAAGTATTCCCGGCGTTTCCGTCGCATCTCAAGAGGAGGCGCTCTCCACTTGAAACGGGAGAGGAACTCCAGGTTCGTGCCACCGTTCCCACATTCCCCAGATGTCTCATTCATTCCACAGAAACATTTTTCCCTACACTGCCTCGACTTTCAAGCTGAGGATCGACTCACACCACGGTGGCATGTGGGACAGCCCTGTGGGAAAGCCTCGTGGGAAAGTCTCCTGAGAAAGCCTCGAGAGAAAGCCACAGATCCATGATCCACGCGAAGGAAGCTTGACACTGCTGCTACAGCTCGGGTGAAAACCCCACGTGCATATCTCCACGCGACGAGGAAATGACTCCCTGGGAGACTCCAGAAGTACCCAAGATCCATGTCAGCACTGGAGAGGAATCCTCAGGATCCGGCACAGACTCCACACAAGGTCCCAGGCCCGGCATTGACGGGAGAGGAATCCCGAAAGGCCCCCGTGCAACTGCATGGGGACTGGCCTTTCCTGAGGCCACCAGAGCGGGTCCCTGAGGTCCCAGTCGTAAGTCGAGAGCACCTGCCGCAACTCGAGAAAATCCATTAGGTTCTCCCCCTCCAGGCGAGATGAGGCCCTTTTCCGATGAGGCTCCTCGAGGCTAATCACACCTAAACGCTGGAATTTCCCAAGGGTCCTTCACACCCTTGCTGCAACTCAAGAAGTTCCCCGTCATACCCGACTCCACTCGAGAAGAAGGACGAGAGTCCCGCCCACATACAGAGGAGCCCCGTTTCGCCTCATAGCTCGAGAGGAGGATCCTTTTCCCTGCGTGGTCGGGAAAGTATTCCCGAAGTTTCTGTCGCATCTCAAGAGGAGGCGCTCTCCACTTGAAACGGGAGAGGAACTCCAGGTTCGTGCCACCGTTCCACACTCCCCGAGATGTCTCATTCCATTTCACGGAAAACTTTTTTCCCTGCACTGCCTCGACTTTCAAGCTGAGGATCGACTCACACACCACGGTGGCATGTGGGACAGCCCTGTGGGAAAGCCTCGTGAGAAAGTCTCCTGAGAAAGCCTCGAGGGAAAGCCACAGATCCCATGATCCACGCGAAGGGAAGCTTGACACTGCTGCTACAGCTCGGGAGGAAACCCACGTGCATATCCCACCTCGCGAAGAGGAATGACTCCCCTGGGAGATTCCAGAGGTACCCAAGATCCATGTCAGCACTGGAGAGGAATCCTCAGGATCCGGCACAGACTCCACACAAGGTCCCAGGGCCCGGCATCGACGGGAGAGGAATCCCGAGAGGCCCCGAGCAACTGCATGGGGACTGGCCTTTCCTGAGGCCACCAGAGCGGGGTCCCTGAGGTCCCAGTCGTAAGTCGAGAGCACCTGCCGCAACTCGAGAAAACCAGGAGGTTCTCCCCTCCGGCGAGATGAGGCCCATTTCTGCTGAGGCGTCTCGAGGCTAATCACACCTAACCTCTCGAACTTCCAAAGGGTCCTTCACACCCTTGCTGCAACTCAAGAAGTTCCCCGACATACCCGTCTCCACTCGAGAGGAAGCACGAGAGTCCGGCCCAAATCCAGAGCAGCCCGTTTCCGCCTCATACCCCGAGCGGAGGGATCCTTTCCCTGCGTGGTCGGGAAAGAATTCCCGGCGTTCCCGTCGCATCTCAAGAGGAGGCGCTCTCCACCGGAAAGGCGAGAGGAACTCCAGGGTCTTGCCACCATTCCCCAGAGTCCCCCAGATGTCTCAGTCCATTCCAGAGAAACCTGTTTTCCCTGCATTGCGTCGACTTTCAAGCCGAGGATCGACTCACACCCCGGTGGCACGTGGGACAGCCCTGTGGAAAGCCTCGTGGAAAAGCCTCTGGGAAAGCGTCGAGGGAAAGCCACAGATCCGATGATCCACGCGAAGGGAAGTGTGACACTGCTGCTACAGCTCGGGAGGAAAGCGCACGTGCATGCCCCCACTCGAGTAGAGGACTGACTGCCCTGGGGAGACTCCAGAAGTACCCAAGATCTATGTCAGCACTGGAGAGGAATCCTCAGGTTACAGCACCGACTCCCCACAAGAACTTAGGCTCCGGCATCAACGGGAGAGGAATCCCGAGAGGCCCCCCAAGCTACTCACATGGGGACTGGCCTTTCCTGAGGCCACCAGAACGGGTCCCTGAGGTCCCCATCGTAAGTCGAGAGCACCTGCGCAACTCGAGAAAATCCAGGAGGTT